>NW_007730128.1:18563-65621 GCF_000696425.1 Galeopterus variegatus | reverse complement strand
ATTCCTTCAATTCCTTGTTGGCTAAGAGTTTTTACCATGAATGAGTATTGGAGTGTATCAAATGATTTTTCTGCAACAATTTATATGATCATATATTTTTTTTCTTTAGTTTATTGATGTGATGATTGATTTTCTTTTCTTTCTTTTTTTTTTTAGGTTTATTTTGTCGATATACAATGTGGTTGATTATTGTGGCCCATTACCGAAACCTCCCTCCCTCCTCCCTCTCCTCCCTCCCACCCAACAATGTCCTTTCTGTGCTTGTCATATCAACTTCAAGGAACTGTAGTTGCTATGTCTTCTTCCCCACCCATTTATTTATTTTTAGCTCCCACCAATAAGTGAGAACATGTGGTATTTCTCTTTCTGTGCCTGACTTGTCTCACTTAATATAATTCTCTCAAGGTCCATCCATGTTGCTGAAAATGGCAGTATTTCATTCATTTTTATAGCTGAGTAGTATTCTATTGTGTAGATATACCACATTTTCCATATCCACTCATCCGGTGATAGACATTTGGGCTGGTTCCAACTCTTGGCTATTGTAAAGAGTGCTGCAATGAACATTGGGGAACAGGTATACCTTTGACTTGATGATTTCCATTCCTCTGGGTATATTTCCAGCAGTGGGATAGCTGGGTCATATGGTAGATCTATCTGCAATTGTTTGAGGAACCTCCATACCATTTTCTATAGAGGCTGCACCATTTTGCAGTCCCACATAAAGGAACTCTCATGATTGATTTTCTAATGTTGAAATACCCTCACATATCTGAAATAGTTCTTACTTGGTGATGATGTACAATTCTTTTTACACATTGTTGGATTCCATCTGATAATGTTTTGCTTATATTTTTTTGCATCTATCTTCATGGGAGACAATTAAGTGTACCTCAGCAGTCTCTTCTATGTAGGGGACAACAGTAAAACTAAGTATTAAATTCAACTGCTTTTTCTGTATGCACACATATATGTAAATAACCAACACAAACAACCCAGTGTTGGTGGAGTGGGAACAATATAAACATAAGGTAGTTTACTAAAGATTTCACCAGACCAATTAAATGGTGAAGAAAGATTTTATTCAAGACTATTGCAATAGAGGAGAGAGACTGAACTCAACTGCACTGAAATAAAAAGTGGAAGCATTTCTAAACTCCTGTGTGAACTATTCAAAAAGTACTTGAGGACAAAGATTTCATTGAGTAAGTTGGTTTATGTGATTAGGCCATCTATGTTTGCTAGCTGGTGCTTATCTAAATTAGGCTTCTACCCTTCCACTGAAGTAGGAGACATGGGCTGTATCTTTCTTGATTACATTTCACAGGGATGGCTCCTAGGTCCTTCAGAAAGATATTTCTGGGTCATAGAAGATTCACATCTTGGAGCAGCAGAGAAAGAATTTACATTGCAAATTTTCTAAAGTAAATGGTTTGAAAAAAGTGTGGTTAGGGGTCTATCATCATGAAGACCTATCTAAACTTATCTAAAGTTTAGTCAAGTTTTAGTCAAGCCATCATAATCTATAAATTACCACTCCTGAACAATTTCATTTCTTTTATTTATTTTATTTTTATTTTTTTTTCCTTTTTGTCTTTTTTTTTGTGACTGGCAACGGGATCGCAACCCTCAGTGTCGCGTCCGCACCGCGCTCAGCCAGTGAGCGGACCGGTCTCTATATGGGATCCGAACCCTCAGTGGGAGTGCCGCTGTGCTCCCAAATGCCACACTCTACCGAGTGCACCACCAGGCTGGCCCATTTCTTTTATTTTTTTAAAGAAAAATGTTCCCTTATATATATCCTTAATATCATATATTTTACCTCAATGCAATGCCCACTATGACACTTTAGCTAGAAGTCTCATATTTACTTTAGTCATACCCAGAGATGACAGAGTCATGTAAACTGAACTGTATTGACTGATAAAACCCCTGGAAAATTATGAGAAAGACTCTAGGGGCATAGTGAAATGGGCACAAAGTATTTGATAACATTTGGCCTGAAGTTCTAGAACTAAATCTTCTTCCTATTCACTGACATAATTTATCCTCAAGATTCCTTTATAGCTATATAGAATTTAATTGATTAAGTTTAGGATAAGCTCAATAATAATTTGCTAAATAAAATTCTTGATGCTCATTGTCCTCTAATAATACCTCTTTCTTCTTTTTACTCCTTGTTAGGTTGTATTTCTTTCAACATGGAAGAATTTCCTGTTTGCTTATAGGTTGAGAAAAACAAAACAAAAACAACATAATTTATTTACTATGACTCTGTATATTAACCATAGGTTTTTGTTTCACAATTACATTTCTATACATTTAAACCCTACTCTTCAAGAACATCTCTATAAAACAATAGTAATTTAGATAAATCTTGGCATCTCTAAATTTCTTGAACAGTTACTGTTTTCAACAGAGATTTATTCTGTTTTCTTTAAAATTCTATTATTATCTTAATAATCTTCTGAGTATTTTTAAAGAACAATATAGTTTAAAACTACTTCTTTATAGATAATCTCATTTAATATTCACAAATAAAGTGATGAGAACTTGCTGAATTTTACATACCAGTAAGTAACAGAGTAGGGACACAAACTTAGAACAGTTGCTTTCATGTCACTTGCATACTCCAGTGGTATATTAGTCCGTTTGAACTCCTGTAGCAAAATATCATAAACTGGTAGGTCAGAAACATCAGAAATTTATTTCTCACAGTTCTAGAGGCTGTGAAGTTCAAAATCAAGGATCTGGCAGATTTAATGTCAGTGAAGGTCTACTTTGTGATTCACGGATGGCTGACTTCTAGCTCTGTCCTCATGTGGTGGAAGAGGCAAGCTAGCCCTCTGGAGTCTCTTTTATAAGGGCACAAATCCCAATCATGAGGACTCTAGCCTATGATCTAATTACCTACCCCAAACTCCACCACCTAATACCATTTACTTCAGCGTTAGAACTTCAATGTATACATTTTGGAGGGACACAAACATTCATAACATAGCAAATGATTTAATAAGTCAGCAACAATATGTCTACAGCTTAAGGGAAAACAGAATTGACCAGCAAGAACGGCTGAGTCTTCCTTCTAAAATGTTGGAATAAAAAAATTCTTTGAGTCACTAAAAAGTGAATTCTAACGTTATATTTTGAAAAAAACCCTATTACCTGCAGCCTTTTTTTCCTGCAGTTTTGTGTAATGTTGAAAGTATATTCATTTGAACATTATCTGAGTGTATTCACTTTCTTACATTGTGGGTTAAAGAAAAGTGAAAATTTTGGTAAAATTTAGTAGTAATTGACATGGTTAATTAAAATCATACATATATATAGTTTATTTTCACTTGTTTCACTCATTTCTTAAAATATTATTGTGCAGTTTCACCCTCCACCCCCAAAATTTCTTTACGGGGAGGCACATATTTGTGTGTTATTATTCAGGTTGTATCTACTCATGCAAAATAAAGTGTCAAACAATTTTCTAACTAACTCAATTAATTTATATATCTACTGAGGATAATTTGAACCAATAAAAACCACTTTCATTTAGAACAAGTTTATTTATTTTCATTACCTGAATAATTGTTCCTACTGTCCTTTCAAATTTGCCTGGAGAAAAAACACATTTTGAATTAAGAAGCAAGATGTTAAGATGTTGAGTCATCCTCAAAAGGAATTTTTTAAAAAGCATCTTAAAATTACAAACATTTTCATTTTCAAGTATTTTTTAATGAATCTTTCATTTTTTATATATGATCAAAAAAATGCATTTCCCAGCTGTAATGAAAGCTTGCCAGTCAAGTTTCTGTCCAGGAGGACAGAAACTATAAAATATAAAATATATTATTATTAAAAAATAAATTCTATTTTTACTATAAAAATATAATTTTTAAGACAAAAATTTCATGGATGTGTATCTGTATATGTGTTTACATTTATCTACATATTGATTGGCATACTTATAATTCTAATTAAATAAGATATTTTATATTGATATTTGTAACCCTATGAGTAAAATAGTACTCCACTTTTTAATATTGTCCCTATTACATTTGTAGACTATTTTAAGGGACAGAAACAATTCTCCCACTGCTAAGAAACCACAATCAACCCTGCTATTAAAATAGCAGTGTATACAGAGACTTGAAAAATCGAGTGTTTGCTCATTTTATATTTTCAGACTCTTCACATTACGATAATGTAACTCATTTTATTTCCTTCTACAGTGGAAAAATAAAAATGTTTAAATTTAAAATGCATCTCCTATTCATCAATTGCAATAGAGGAAAGTGTATTTCTTGGAAGTGACCCTGAAATAAAAGCTAGTAAGCTCATTGACCATTGGGTATTTACATGCATGGCAGCATAACATTGCATAGACATTTAATATACAGCACCCTAGAACTTATTTTTCCTGTGACATTAATGACCTGTATTTAAATCCATTCCTAGGTTCTCTGTGATCATAAACCTTTTGTGACACACTGTTGAAACAAACAAACAAATCATATAAATATATAACTCATTCGTTATTTAAATGCCTTACAGGGGAACACAGTTATCCTTACACAATAGCAGGTATATTATTACCAGATGTATAACAAAACCACATACTCTTAAGAACACCATTAGAACAGAGCATTTTTATACAAACAACAATTTGCATTGAACTTTGGCTAATTAAAATGAGGGTGATATTAATTCATGAAAGCCAACTTTATACTTTTTTTTTTTTTAGAGATACCTGAATTTCTTTTCTTTTTTTGTGTCCTTTTTTGAGACCAGTCGTACTGCACTCAGCCAGTGAGCACTGTGAGCACACCAGTCATCCCTATATAGGATCTGAACCCATGGTGGGAGCGCCTCTGCGCTCCCAGCGCTGCACTCTCTTGAGTACGCCACAGGCTCAGCCCAGAGATACCTGAATTTCTAACCAAATATGTGCTTGCCCATTCTATATCTATTACTTAGGCATCTATTTATTTATATATATGTATATATTTTTTACATGCCCAATAGGTTCAATTGCTCTTTGGCATTCATTTAAAAAAATATAACATGTGCAGAATGTTACTGTCTTGGCAAGATATGGTAGGACATATAGTTGAAAATAAACTATATTTAGGACAAATAATGCCTCCTTTTTGCAAATAAAATATTTTTGATGCAAACTTTATGTTTTATGTAACATGAATTGACACAGAAGCTCTTTGATTATAGAATTAAAATGATAATTTTTTCAGATTAAGAAGGGCTAATTTTGGAAAATATAAACTATCTAGGGAGTAATGGCTTACTTGGGTTATTTTAGATGAATAGGGATAAACCAAACTGTTAAAATAGTATGCATAACAAGTTTGACTCCTTTAAATCTTTTATCTTTGGTACGATGATTTGCTGAAGAAGGAGAAAAACTACACTTAGAAATGTCAGAAAACTTTTTAGCAAAATTTACTGTCCCTTCACATTTTTAGATGCTGCATTTGCCTATAGATCTTCCACTTCTACTATTTTAAGCACAGGAATTACATTTTTATCATTGATTTTTTTCCTTTAATTGTGTATCCCATGTTGTTATTTCTTCTTCAGTGCTGGTCACTATAAATGCTATGAATTTTAATCATATTTACAAAACTGACAGGGTTAACCCTGGTGATGCCAACAGACCAAGATAGTTTCAGCAAATTTTCTTCTTATTATACAAAAAGAAAATTTTCTGTGTCACTGTAAAGCCATGTTTCAACGTGAATGGTATAAATATGTGGGACCCATGAAAACACACCTTTCAGATCCTGGGTGTGGTCTGTATATTTGGCTGACGGCCCCAGCTGCTGCACCAAATCATCACAACATTGGTGTCGAAGCCACACTTCTCAAGGGCTGCTCTCAGCTAGTGACCGAGTGCGGATGACATAGTATGGCCATTTCCTGTGATACATAGGACTCCTTTGATGGGTGATTTTGAGTTGAAGACTTTAGCTTGCAAAACATTTCTTAGAACTATGCTGCAGTCTGAGTCTTCCACTCAACCTTTCTTCTTTTCCTCTTTTCTTGACAGTCATCAGGCCTGTATCGGGTCTAATAGCTCTCACAGCATCCTTTAGATACCTTCCCATTTTCCATCACTAGCTTTTTTCTCCCAAAAGACCTTGCACATATAATCCTGTCTTGTTGTCTGCTTTTGGGAGAACCCAGACAAACATAAGTGGAACTGAGAAAACAGAAATTAAGATGGGAATTGGGGACTGGCTCACTTATCACCCAACTGGCAAAGATAACACCATCCAGGTTGTTAGATGAAGCAGGAGAGTCTCTCACCTAAAGTAGGGGCCTGGTTGCTAAAAATTTTACCAATGGTGCCTTGTAAAATGTTCAGGTCAAAGGGAATGATTTTGCTGGTGTGATTATTTGAGCATTTGAATTTGAAACAATACAAAGTGAGTGGAGTTGGCTGATTACCAAGTTGTATTAACTCCTTACCTTCCAAAAATAAGAACTAAGAATCATTAACAGGCAATTAATAACTATGTGTGTTACAGCAAGGGGTTCTTCCAGGGTCACTTACAAAGAAGTCCTTATCTCATTTTGCAGGGAAGGAGCTGACACTGCTGAGCAGCAGGGTGAAATATAACAAAGTTGCAAAGCTTAAGAGATGTTTGAATATTCAGCCAATGCTAAGTATAGCAGCCTGGTAAGGAAAAATGGTGTGTAAAACACATGAGGTTATATAAATGGTTATCTCTGAGCATGTCGCTATGCAGACCCCCCAAGAACCTTCTGAGGTTGCAGAGGTATACCTATCTTTCCCAAATAAGAGTTGGTATACCTGCAGTGTTTCAAGATACTACAGAGGCCTCTTCCCAGCACACACAGGTGTCTCCCCCTATTAATTCGGGAGTTTCCCCAACCTCTTTTCTTAGCTTTCAGGCTGAAAACTCAGGTTAAATAAGTGTTTCAAGATACTACAGAGGCCTCTTCCCAGCACACACAGGTGTCTCCCCCTATTAATTAGGGAGTTTCCCCAACCTCTTTTCTTAGCTTTCAGGCTGAAAACTCAGGTTAAATATCACCATAACACAACTGGAGAAATTATGATCCTGAAAGAGATTATACAGTAAAAGAGTTGCAAGAATTTGGTAGCATGTAGAAACAAGAGACAGGAGAGTATCACTGAAATAGAATTTTGAAATTGCTTATCAAGGGTCCCTGAATATAAAAATGGATAAGCCAGAATTCACTGAATTGGAGGCACTTTCTTAGAATATGGAATTTGACAATCTGAAAAAGTTTCCAGGGGCTGAGTCAAAGTTGCTGCTATGGTGATAACTCTGAAATCTGGAGATGATGGTCGAAGCCCACTGTACTGGAAATGCCTGAGTTGTCCTGGCTGGTGGTAAAGAAGGGATTAGAGAGGCTGAGGGAGGTGGGAATGTGGGGACATATATATTATGTCAGATCAGGAAACCCACCAGAAGTTAATGTTACAGAGGAGGGCCCAGTGAACACAAAGTTCACCAAGGCCACTAGAAAACTGATGGTGAAAAGAGCACCAGCATTCCTGTGGTGTTTCTCCTCTGTGATACAAAGCTGACAGTGGAAGAAACAGTCATTGAGCTGGGCTTGTTAATATCCATAGAGATAATGGAGCCCCATAGCAATAAAGGCCAGGGAGCATCATGTTACCATCAGAAAGCAAGAGGCTACAATTATCAAAAAGACTGGCAAGGTCAGAGGGGTGCTCCAGTGGTAGAGGTGATTAAAAGATCTTGGTGTCCCTAAGGACAAAATAGAAAATATTAATATATAATTTTACAAAAACTAAAATTAAAAAGTCAAAAGCAAGGAGAAGGAAGCTGAGAATAATTATCTAGATAAAAGTTCACAACCTCTTGTTTAATTTCTAGACCTGACATAGTTTCCAAATCAGGACCCCACTGACTGAAAAGGAGACTGGGTCACTAGAAGAAACTACTTTGCTATGCCATGGCAAGTATATACTACTCTGCAAGAAAGGAAACAGATACATTTTGAGAATAATCATACTCAAGGTCTGAGTTTACACTGATACCTGGAGACCCAAAGCATCATTATCACTCCACCTCCACCCTTATTAGAGTGAGCTTAAGTCCTGACCAAAGTGTAGTTCATGATACACCCACTGAATCCATGAACCCACACCAGCACCATAACTGTTATTCCAATCCCTAAGGGTATAGTTAGAATTGATATATTTGAAAATTGAGCACCGACATTAGGTTCCTGGCCTGTGAAGTAAGAGTGATCTCAGTGGAAAGGCTAAGTGGAAACTCCTGAAACTGCCCCCTTTGACCAAGATAGTAAATTGAAAACAATATTGAATCTTTGAATTGGGAAAACTTGAGATGGGTAACTCTGTTAACTTCCTAAAGGATGAAAGATTTGTGGCTCTTATTATATCATGTCTTTATTGATATGCCAGTCCTGCCCTGCAGAAACTAAGTGAAACTTGGAGAATGACTATAGACTACTGCGGGGTCAACTGAGTAGTAGCCCTTGTGCCAGTTGCTGTGCTGAACATGGTATCATATTAGAGAAGACTAATAAGGTCACAATGGGAGAGAGCCACTGATTTTTAATTATGCTATTTTTCATTCCAATCAGAAAAGAGTATCAGAAATAGTCTACACTCGAGTGGGGTGCAAGATACTATTCCCTTACAGCTTTGCTGTAGGTTTAAGCAAATTCTGTCTCTGTAATAACGAAATCTGAAAAAATCTAGACTGCCTGGAAATAGCACAGAACATCATATCATACTCATCTATCACATTGATGACATCATGCTAACTGGATGGGATGAAAGAGATTTTAGGTCTTGTTAAGAGACAGTAGCTACAGAGGGTGAGAAACAAATCTTATAAAGATTCAGAGATCAGCTATTTCAGTGAAGTATTTAGGGGTCCAATGATCAGGGGATGCCAGGATATCCCTGCTAAAGTACAAGACAACTTGCTGTATCTTGTGGAATATACTATAAAGCATATGTACGTCACAGGGCCTGGTTTTCCAAAGCCTTGCAGTTTCAAATATTGACCTTGAAAGGACAGGAAATTTTCCTCAGGCTATAAGTCTCTGTTGCAAGATAAGAATTGTGGCACAGTAGGTTGCTGGCTCAAAGACAGACTAGTTACTGATTGTTATGTAAAGATACTGAGAAATTGCTAGAGGGAGAAGGAATGTTTGTTAAGATCAAAGCTTTTGTTGATAGCTTTACTAGAATGTCATCTGGCTTGTTTCACTAAAAGTTACCAGCTATATTGTTAAACTATAACCCCACCTTTGTTCTCTTCCTGTAACTTCCTGGCCTCCTGGAAAATAAATGCAGGAAGTGAACCCCAATTTGGCATTAATTTCCCAAGAAAAGGATCCCTCTTGCTTGAGGGTTCTGGCAGGAGATTAACCACTTCGGGGCCTCTCACTGCTCAGAAGAAATGGGCTTTGAGTAATCCTTTGCATCTCCATCACCCAGGGCAAGTGGGGTGACAAATCCATGGGGGGCAAAGCAACGGAAAGCAACAAAATGGTTCCCCAAGTGAGGATGTTCTCCATGGATCAGAGACTGACCTGCCAAGCATTGGAGAGGAGTAGGACATCCAATTCATCCCGGCAAGGGAGTCCCTAATAAGGGAAGCACACCCTGGTAAGGGAATCACAGGTAGCTTTCAATTAGCGATTGCATGCCTGCGGCAGGTCAAAGTTAGGTCTTTTAAACCCCAGAGATATTTTTTGTTCTCTTTACTTTTAAAATATGGATAATTCATTAACAAAAGGGGAGACTGAGCATAACATTACAGCTCCAATGTCTCCTTAAAGCAGCAGGCTGTAAGTAACTGAACGGCAGCTTTCAAAACTGTTAGTGGATATTAAACCACCATGTCCTTGATACCTCAAGGAAGGGAGCCTTAACATAAAAATTTAGGAACAAATTGGTCCCTGGTTAATTATGCAATGGGTCTTGTTGAGGCTTCCCAACTAACAAGTACGAATCTGGGTCAGGTCACTCTGAGACCTGTCTAAGACCTTGACAAAAAGTAAGACATGTTTATGTCACCAAAAAAGGATAAAGTTTATTCTTTGCTAGTGACTAAGAGAACTATAAATTGGACAATCTAAAGTAAAAGAAGTTAATATTTCTTTACAGTGTTGGTATTGTTTGGGCATGTTTTTCTTAATTATCTGCACAATGCTTCTCTCTCTTAAAAGCAGTGGTTCTTTTCTTAACTGCATGTGCTACTCTTTTTCTCTGAAGACTGGAGTTTTATGAAGAAAAGCAGCCACAGAGCTAACCAGACCCTTTTGGGTCTACTGCTCTTCTCCTAAAAACCTCAAGAGTCAAATGGTTTCATCTCTGATTGGTGGCTCAGCTCTTGAGCTAAGTAAGCCATTTGAGAAACAAAAACTAGACTAAGATCTACCTGTTTAACTAGATGGTCTCAAATTTTCTGGCATCCACCTGGTTATCTTAAACAGACGTCTAAATTCTCTTCTAGTCTCATCTATGTATTTCTTCACAAAATTCTATGGTAAAATCCTATGGTATCTTCTTAAAGGAAGAACATCTTTTTCTGTATCTTCTTGAAAATGTTTTCATACTTTGCTTTACAATGTAAATTTGTTATCTTGCTTTCCTTAAGGCAAGGTGAAGCCTCACCAATAAGTCTTTTGGAAAAAACACAATCTAAACCTGACTGTCCTTCTTACTAATGAGCTTTTTTACAACTTGAACAAAACCTATAAGATCTTCGTTTGTTCTTGTTGTTTATGTCTCCATATATGCATATGTAAGCTGTATCTTATGTTTATATGTTCATGTCTGTTTGTGTAATTGTTTTATGTGCAAGGTACCAAATTTGCTTATAATTAATGCATGCTCATTAAATAAATAAGTATACTTTTCAAGTTCACATGACTTAAATTTTCTAAAGTCTTGATAAATATATTTTCAAAATTTGATTCAAACCTTTTACCTAAATTTGTCTCTAGGTCAATATGTCTCCTTGTTATCTCAGCTCTGCCTCCTGGCCATGCTGGGAGAGACAATATCTTTTAGACATAGATAGTGAATACTGCCCTCTGGCTCTCTGGATTCCACTTGACTTTAAATTCTACGTGGAAACCTGGGACCTGAAATGGCTAGTGAAAAGAAACCTATGCCAAATATTGCAGAGGTTCTAGTTAGCATTAACTGATAAGGGTATAGATCTAATCCACCAAGTTTTTGGCTGGGAAACCATAAATATGTATTTGGTAAAAATAGCTAAAAGTCAAACTGGGCTTTGCTCAGTATAATTTGCTCTGATAAATGGATGCCTATTTACTAACCTGAATGTATAAAAACGTTCTTATCAACACACATTGTTGCCTGAGTTTACTAATCAAACAGGACTACATTTGTCCTTGCTTGAGGTTTTAAGTTGTAAACCCTGCCAAAAAAAACCACCAACAACAACAACAACAAAAAAAACTAAATACAAAAAAATCCCTTTTTTATGTATAATTTTTAGACAAATTAGGCCAATTTAACATTGATAAAAAAGAAACAAGTATATAAAAAGGAGGTGATTTAAAGAAGGCTATGGATGTGGGGGTATGGTTATGGTTGGAAGGGCTAGAGAGAAATAAAAAACAATTTATGTAAGAAAGCATCTGGTACAGTATATTTTTGTCCTAGAGTAAAATGGCTGGCTATTTAGAAAGTAGGAAGTATAGGACAAAAACAGAATGTCTGAGGAAGTCTTGATGATGGTTTATGTAGATAAGTTTGTTAAGGGGGTTTTACAGTAAAAAAAAAAAAAGTTAACTGGATTTAAAAACAATTTATGTATGAGGTTTTCTAAACTTAATGTCAAACGTATTCTAATACAGGGTTAGAATTTGTTCTCCTTCAATGGAACAACCAGATTTTCTTAAAAAAACAAAAACTTAACTGCTCTTAGTAAAAAAAAAAATGTAAAAAGGTTTTCTTCATCTTTTAGATAACTGGCCTAGGGAGCTTATTTCATGTTTTATCACAATAAGTTCTTGTGCTCTCTGCCTTTAAACCTTTGTCACTTTGGTTTTACTTTTTGTAATAATTTGTGATTTTATTCAACTAAGTGTTTTAAGCCTTTTTATTATTTAACACAGCTTTCCAACACTAAATTCTGAAACTTTAAAATAACTTTGAGAAATTCCAAGGGCCCTGGAGTTTCCCAAAGGATATATAATAGATGTATCAAAACTAACTGGCTTATTTAATAAATTAGACTATATGGGAAAGCATTGCCAGTACTGTAGGTGTTATGCACATGTGTTCCAAAATCTTATAAGGTTCTCAAATATCTGTGTCTTGATATAAATGCTACCAGTCATAATCTTAGTTTAATTATAATTTTAAAATGTTATATCTTCAAATATTTCATGAAAAAACTCTGATAGGTACAGTTTCTGACAAACTTTGAGTTCATAGCTTTAAACTAAAGTTCCAAAATTCTAATGAAGATGAAGAAACTGATGGGTTTGTGAAATTGTTCACTAAGGTCAAAACAACAAAAGTTAATTGGTAAATTAATTAAAAGGAATAATGGGTCTTTACAATTTCCATATTTTAAAACACTGCTGGTTCTCCTAATGTTTTCCAAATATAAGAAAGCTCTCTCCCTCTTTCTCTCTTAAGCTATCTATAAGTAACAACAGTTTGGTAAAATTTCATTTAAAACAGATAAAAGCATTTGTTTTCTCTTTATTTGATCCCCACTCAAATTTAATAACTTTAAGTATTCTTATGATTATTATGGCAATGTGGCTATTTTTATAATTTTAATGAAAATTTACTCTCTTTCTCTTTATAACAGGATATAATCTAAAACTTTGGATATAAGATAGCATGTCTCATTTCCAAGCTCTGACCTCTCTTTTATGCTTGCCATAAATTTGGCCTAAACTGCTGCTTCATCCTGCTGTTCATCTTTCCCCAATGTGGGACAGACAGATCTTCACCTGGGAAACAGTCTTCCCAGCAACGTGGGACAGGTCACTGAAAGAAAGTGAGCCGAGATGCTCCTTTCAGTCACCACCTGAAAAAGAGCCTTCCGAACACTGATAGATTTATGCAAAGAAAAGTAAGACCTTTTCAATCAATATATTGATCATCAATGCTTTTATACGGAATGCCTTGATCATAAAGGGGGAAATAATGTCTTCTCTACAAAAGCAGTTCTCTAAATTTTTCTGGCCTTGAAGAGGGTGTTTGTAACTGTTCTTAAACAAAGGAGTTATAATTGATCAAAACTTTGACAAAAGACTAGATGCTTTGAAAGCAGTAATGTCCTGGACAGGTGAACTAATAATAACAAACTCTCTGGACACAGAATCAACTATTTTATGGAGCTGAATCCCATTCCAGAGTTTCAATTGGTAATTACACCCAATTCACAGCACCTGGATTGATGCCGCTGCAGCCGCCCTGAGAGACGATGACATCATCAGTCCTCACCTGAACTAAATTAAAAGGACTTGCCATGCTAAATGATACTAACTTTGCTTTAACAAAATGCTTTTTTGTCTTAACTGTCTCAATCTGATCTATAGTTTTGCTTTTCTTTTAAACAAATAAAATGGGGGAGATGTGGAATATACTATATAGCATATGTATGTCACAGGGCCTGGTTTTCCAAAGCCTTGCAGTTTCAAATATTGACCTTGAAAGGACAGGAAATTTTCCTCAGGCTATAAGTCTCTGTTGCAAGATAAGAATTGTGGCACAGCAGGTTACTGGCTCAAAGACAGACTAGTTACTGATTGTTATGTAAAGATACTGAGAAATTGCTAGAGGGAGAAGGAATGTTTGTTAAGAACAAAGCTTTTGTTGATAGCTTTACTAGAATGTCATCTGGCTTGTTTCACTAAAAGTTACCAGCTATATTGTTAAACTATAACCCCACCTTTGTTCTCTTCCTGTAACTTCCTGGCCTCCTGGAAAATAAATGCAGGAAGAGAACCCCAATTTGGCATTAATTTCCCAAGAAAAGGATCCCTCTTGCTTGAGGGTTCTGGCAGGAGATTAACCACTTCAGGGCCTCTCACTGCTCGGAAGAGATGGGCTTTGAGTAATCCTTTGTATCTCCATCACCCAGGGCAAGTGGGGTGACAAATCTGTGGGGGGCAAAGCAATACAAAGCAACAGTATCTTATGTCTCCAATAACAAAGAAGGAAGCACAGAGTCTCACAGGACCCTCTTGGCTCTGGAGACCACACATCCACCCCTAGAATTATTGTTCCAGCTCATATACTGAGTAGCACAGCAGTCTGCTAGCTTCAAGTGAAATCTGAAAGAGGAAGGGCTCTTTAGTACTTACAGGTTACAGTACAAGAAGCCCTGTTGCTTGGACTATATATCTGGCAGACCCTGATATATCCAGGCATGGGAGATGTCAGTGATGGAATAATATATAGTACACATTTACAGCAAACTCCACAGCTTTGGCACTATTATTAAGCTCACACCCAGGGCCAAAGAGGAAATCCACTAGTCAGCTGATGTAGGAAAGAATGCCTGAGCATGGATACTGTATTAGTCCATTTCTGTCACTTATAACAAAATACCTGGAACTGGGTAATTTATAAAGAAAACAAAAATTATTGCTTACAGTTTCTGAGACTGGGAAGTCTGAAGTCCATCTGGTGGTGGCAACAGTGATCCAGAAGTCTCACATTGCAGGATGGTGGAAGCAGAAAGAACAGAGAGAAAGACAGAGTCTCCTCTCTTTCTTATTAAAACCCTCAGAACCACACCCCTGAACATCATTTTCAATCCATTCACTATGGCATGGTCCTACAATCTAATCACCTCTTCAAGGCCCCACCTTTCAATTACCATAATAGTATTTCCCACCCTCTTAACAGTCACAGTGGGGGCTAACTTTCTAATACATAAAACTTGGGGAACACAATTCAAGTTTCAACGAGTTTTGAGGGGACATAATTCAATCCACTACAAATATGGTTTAATTGCAAGCCAAAAGTGGATGGTGATTGCATTACAGCACTATTCAGGGGTGGTCTTGAAAAGACAGTGAAGAGGAAAAAAACTTTCCATGTAGGTCTGCTACTGGGGCCCAGGTCGTTCAGTTTGTGTGAAAAGAGAAGTGTACCAAGGTAAATATTAATTAATTAATCAATCAATTCTTGGGCAGTA
This sequence comes from Galeopterus variegatus, assembly GCF_000696425.1. Classification (NCBI taxonomy): domain Eukaryota; kingdom Metazoa; phylum Chordata; class Mammalia; order Dermoptera; family Cynocephalidae; genus Galeopterus; species Galeopterus variegatus. The sequence goes on along the minus strand of NW_007730128.1, from coordinate 50,412 downwards.
ACTAATGGCCTAGCCATCTAGTTAGGGGCTTGGAGGAAAGACTGGAAGTTCAAAAGCAAGGGGATAGATCTGAGGAAGAGACATAAATATTAACATAAAGAATTGACACAGTGTATGAAGATTTTTGATTCACATGCTAACACCCACCAAAAAATCATTCATCCACTGTGGAGGAGACACTAAACAACCAAGTGAACAAAAAGACTGGGTAAATTGACATTAGTCATCCTTCATCACTGATCACCCCAAAGCAGGTATAATGGGTAAAGAAGCATAGGGGTCACAGTGGTAGAGATGGAGCACAGGCTTCAACTTACCAAGGTTGTGGCAACTTTGTAGTAACAGAGAAGTATTGTCTTCTAAAGAAGAACAACAAGCCATTTGATAGCAAGGCACCTATATTATACTCCCTTCTGTCTTGGAAGGGCCACCAATTTGTCCTCCTAAAGATAGATACCTTTTCCAGGTATAGATTTGCCTCTCCTACTGAGCTTCAGTCATCACTACTGTCTAGAACCTTATAGGATGCATGATACACAGGCATATCATACCATCTGACCAAGAGACAAACTTTGAAGTGAAGGGGGTACAGAAGAGACAATGACCATGGGATCCACTAGTTACACTGTATATTTCACCATAGAGAAGCAGTCTGTCTCATATAATTCTAATAAAAACTGGTAAAGTCACAGATGAAGGGCCAGTTCAGAGGCAACCAAAAGGATGGGTGTCACCCTTCAGGATGCAGTATATGCATGAAATTAGAGACTTCTATATGGTGTTGTGTACCCAACAGAAATGATATGTGTATATGGTAATCAAGGGAGGAGGAGGAAGTGTGTGCACTTACCATCACATCCAATGGCTCACTAGATTTTGTGCTCCCTGTCCCTGAAGTCCTGGTCCTCTCAGTTACCTACTTGCAAGTGGACAGAATAAAGTTCCTATTGAACATTATCGTGCTGCCAGGACATTTTGGACACATTTTCCATAGGAGTTGGAAGGCAAAAAGAGGAGTATCTGGCAGAAATATTTGATCCTGATCCACAACAAGAGGTATACTGCTTTTCACAATAGGGAGTGATAAATATATTTGGAACCTAGATGATCACCTTAGGTATCTCCTGCTGCTCACTCTCCTCATCATAACTGTGAAGAGATACATACAACAACCCTGACCTGAGAAGGATACGAAATCCATGAGCTTGGACCTCTCAGAAATGAAAGTTGGGGTCACGTCACCAGGTTAGTCATCAAGATTTCTGAGTTCTTGACACCTGAGGATGAGGAAAATTTGGAAAGGATTATGGAGGAAGGATTATGCAGCCATTGGGCAATAGTTCATCCTTTCAACATCTTTCTTCTAATTTCCTTTCTGGAAGAGAGACCCTTGGGAATCATGGAGTAGCTGGATCTGAATTTGATTTTCTGTGCCTGGCATTTCCCCCAGTAAATCTCTTGCACAACTAATTCCCCCTCACTATTTGCTTCTTGGAGGACCCAGACTAATATTCAATAGATATTTAAATATTTGTTAGAGTTTTCATAGTTATTTAAAAATTTCTACATATCTCTAATCTTCACTTTTTTGGTTTTTTTTTTTGATCGGTAAGGGGATCACAACCCTTAGCTCGTGTTTTCCCCACCACGCTCAGCCAGTGAGTGCACCGGCCATCCCGATATAGGATCCAAACTCGCGGCCTCGGCGCTACCAGGACCACACTCTCCCCAGGGAGCCATGGGCTGGCCCTTCACTTATTTTTATTATAATGACTTATTTCTGTTTCTACTGTCTCCTTAAAATATTTATACTAATCACCTAAAGAAATAATGCTTAACATTTTCCTTTAGTGATCTGATGCTCTTCCTAGAACATTCTCAACTAATAAATAATTAAATGGCCAAATTATGCAGAGTCAGAATAAAAATAATACTCAATTAAAAAAGTAACTATAGGGCTGGCCCCGTGTCTGACTCAGGAGAGTGCAGCACTGGTAGTGCCTAGGCCGTGGGTTTGGATTCTATATAGGGATGGCCAGTGCGCTCACTGGCTGAGCGTGGTGCAGACCACAACAGGCGAGGAGTTGCGATCCCCTTACCGGTCCAAAAAAAAAAAAAAAGTAACTATAATATTAATGTGCTTTCTTGGCTTCAAATCTAATATCTGGTCATGAGAGTTTTTAAAAATGATGGATTTACACTGATGCATTTTTATATTTTCAGCAAATCAGAAACAGGGAAATTAATATATGGTCTGGAAAAACAGGGTTATTCAGATAATTAAAGAGTGATATAATATTAGTTTACTTTAGTTAGAACTAATTATTTAAGGAGGGCATATTGGATCATACACCATCGCAATACAATAACTTATTTAGTTTATATTTTACAAATGTTAAAATCAATTTATAACAAATATGTAATTCCTATTACAAAAATTGTCCATTAATACCACCAAAAAATCCTTCCTTAAGTTATTTTATGAATACTATTACTTCATACAAAGGCAGTTATTTGAAAATACAGAAAAAGAAAGAAAAACACTCATAAATAAAAGAAAATTAATGTAACCCTTTCATAAATGGTGTTGGGTCTGTATGTTTAACAATAGACAAAGTATAATCACATCATTTAAAACTTTAAGTACATTCCATTAGTATGAAGTAATTTCACTTAACCTATGATGTCATCCTAGGTCCACATAATAATAATTTGTATTAGAACGAGGTTGTTTTACATTATAAAGTAATTAATGGATAAGTAGAAAAATATTAACATTTCTAACTATAACAAAAATTTATTCAAAAAAGCATTAATTAAATGTCAGCTATTGGGAGGAACATATGTCTAAGCTGTACATTAAATTCCAGTTGATTATGGAGACATATAGTCAAAATAATGAGGCTAGAAGTACTGAAAGAAATAAACAGATCAAGAGCAGATACAGCACTTGAGGAAAAGTGCTTTCACCTGTTACATTTCTTCTAACAACATTTGGATCGTTTATGATTAGTTTAACTAATGGCTCTTCCCAAAGTGACTACTTGTCAGAGACAAGCACACATATATTGCAAATAAATTTTTAAGATAAACATGACATGGAAACTTTAATGGTCTATTAATAAACACCTTTGCTGTGTAGTGATGCATGAAGCTAGTGCTGAAGTGCTTTAGTTACCTGAGGCTAGTATTAATGGGGCACTAAAATAAAATCAAGTAATAATGTTATGTTCTCCTAGATATTAAAATTAACTGTCAGCACTATGTGATCTGTCCTCTTAAAATAACTGAAAAATTACAAATTATATTTTTGTATTATAGATTTTATATTTTCTTCTACTTTATGAATACATGGTTAAGACAAATAATTTTATTTAAGCATATTGAACTTTTCCTTCATATGACAGCCAATATTTTCATTGCAGTTGGAAATTCTTAATCAGTTTTATTTACATGCTATAAAAAATTCCGTAGAACTGTGAAGCTAATTTCCACTTGACAGTCTAATTGTGTAGTAGACAATTAGACATTGTCTACTAGTCTAATTGTGTAGTAGACAAGACAATCTAAACATTGACAGACCATGTGCATCTAGGTAACATTATGCAATAAATTATTTTTCAGAATTGAAATGAATGGTTTAATAATGGACTAACTCCTCACATAAACCATGAAGCATTTTGACTTCATTAACAAAAGGGACATTAATAATGGTAGCAGTATAGTTCACAGAACTTATTAGTCCCATATATATTGCAAAAAGATGCTCCCAACATCTCTATAACACAACTATAAAAATAGTTAGATAAACTAAATTTAAAATATCAGGATATTTTGTGGCTTTCTGAATGAACTGATTGGCTTCTGGTTTGATTTAACTAGTTTTTGTAATGGTGGTTGTCACTGGATAGAGTCTCAGAAAGACAACAAAAAGATTATTTGTAAGCCCATAACAGACATAGATAATGAATATGAATTCATGTCTCTGCTAGTCCCTTATTCGTTGTTATGTTCATGAGATTTATGTATGGAACATCTTGGATCTCAGATGCCACAGCCTGCATCTACAAGGAATATTAGTATGAATTTGAGGAAGAGAAAAGATCTTTGATTAAATGTAGAAGATATAAATTAAATTTCTGTGGGCTGAAGAGCCTTTCCTTGCCTCCAGTAACTATGATATTTGCTTGGACTGCATGTTTTGCCTCATTTCAAATGATCCTTTATCTGCCTTCACCCTCTTATTTTAATGACATAAGAGACAGTGAAGTTTAGATCATTGATTCTGGAGGTGATAATTCTAACTATCCTCCCAAGTTTAACTACTTCTCTCTTAGTGATCCTGGAAGCAATGAAAGCTGGTATAACAACAGGCCTTAAACATGGCAACACTCAGATAGTATCTTAGTCCATATTATGCTGCTATAATAGATTGCCACAGAATGCATAATTTACGAAGAACATAAATGTATTTCTCACAGTTCTGGAGCTTGGGAAGCCCAAGATCAAGGCACCAATATTTGATCTGGGGAGGACCTTCTTGCTGTATCCTCACATGGCAGAAGGCAGAAGGGCAAGCCAGCCTCTTCTAGAAGGGACTTAATCCCATTCAAGAGGGGGGAGCCCTCATGGCCTAATCACCCCTTAAAGGCCCCACCTCTTAATACCATGACATCAGCAACACTTGAATTTTAGAGGGGACACATTCAAACCATAGCAGAGAGGATGAGCAGATGATTTGATTCAGGGCACATGATCACTTTTTCTATTCAGACTTAACTACTATGCTCTTATGACTGTTTAATCTTCTAATTTAGAATACAGAAATAGTTGCTTCTGGCTTTAAAAATGAAACCAAAACATGAAGTTACCCCCAAAACATGAACGGTCACAGGATCCTGTGAGGAAAAGTGCAACTGATTTCAAAACATCCATGTGATGCTCCTCAGTGTTGCAAAGGAGGTCTAGCTTGAAAAGTTATTCTCTTTCCCCAAATGATGGCCCACAGACTCATGTTGCATGGGACTTACTTTGTTATTTAATTTACTTTTTTTTCTTTTTTTTACAATGTTGTATTAGAAGCATTTAAATAGCTACTGATTTAGTTTGTAAGGAAATATAAATCTCAATCTTTATTTCTGCAATATGTTTTTATCTCAGCATGTTGGCTGGGAAAGAAGATGAATGATTGATGTGGGTAGAAATATCAACTTTTCCTTCCATTATGAAAAATTTCTTTAAAAAAACAAAAAAAAAGCAATTTTGCAATGCTATGCTATTTCCAATCAAATTTAGCATGTGATGAATTGAAAATATATTTCTGCTGTTCATTTTTCTCCTTTTCATTAATCCATCATCTGCATAACATTTTCAAGATTGGTGTAGCTCTATTGTTTGCCTTCCTTTTTCCTTGTGACATTGAATTAGCATCTGAGAAGTTAATTCCCTCACCACTCTATGCTAGCTATTCTTTTGTCTGGTACCAGACCCTCTGTCCAAGATTATTCTACTTACATCACTGAGCGGAGAGCAGCATGCGTCTTCTCAGCGTTTGCTTCCTGACAACTGTTGTCTTCAATAATAGCAAGGTAGAGCTTTCAGGGGCTCTATTAAACATACTGACTTGGTTTGTTTCTGCTCTTGCATTACACAAACAAAACTGAAAGGAAATGTATGTGCTGAATAGCGTATCTGGTATAATTCCCGGGTATGTTGCCCCAAATGATTTGCTTTAGAATTGCAAATTCAGTTTCTATGGGGTAGTGACATGTCCTAAGGTCCAGATACAGATTACTGATGTGAGAAATAAAAGTATTGGTTTAGTGAATCAGTCAAAAAGGCACTGTCTTACTTTTAGCAATTGGTATCTGTTATTATGGGACTGGATGAAAATTGGAAAACTAGGGCAAGAAGTACAACTTTAAGTCATGGGATCAAAAACTAAATATGGCTAAAATTCAACTGCAAGCAATAGGATAGAATAACTCTCAAAAGCCTCCTTTTTTCTTCTTGCTGTAAACCTTCCCTGAGGGGGTGGGCCAGATGGGAAAACAAATGAGGACATATTATTCTTCAGCAAATAGGTTATTTGGCTAATAAACAACCAAATTCTTAGTAAGATACCAAAACTGGTATGATAGTTCAGTTTTTGTTTTCCTTGGAGTTTAAAATACAGCTTAAATAGTCTAAGAGAAGATCTAAAAACTTGGTGCTACAAGTTCCTAATAATTATGCAATCTACTATTATATTGTTAGGTTTTTGTTTTTTTTTTTTCTCAAAAGATTAAAAGGTAAAATTTCCCTTTATATTTTGAAAAAGTAAGTCTTTTTCAAGTGACATTTGAACTGTGCCAATTTATGAAATACATAACTGTCACTCAACTCACTGTGTTTCACTTATTTGTGAAATAGTGATATCTTTTTTATATTCTCTTAGAGGCAGCAGCTGCTAAGGCAAATGTGTCTTACAAGGACCAGCTATTTTATATACTGTCTAGCGACAGTTGTGAATATTCTGGGCAATATAAATAATATGCAAATAACTGTATGCTCTCTAACAAGTCATAATTGGAGAGGTTTTCCATAAACAGCAAAACTAATTTACTAAACTACCTGGCTCAGGACCTGCACAGGACTGGGTTTGAAGGGTATGAGCCCTAGCCTGACAATATATAATTGAAATCCATAATGAAATACATTTGAAGTAAATTTTTGTTGTTGTTGGCACCATAATGAAACAAAACAAAACAAACAGCAAAACTCAGACAGTACTCATCACTGGAACTATATTTAAACCTGTTACCCTTTAATTCTCATATTCATGCTCTTTAATTCGTATAACTTCGTATAATGTATGCTATACGAAGTTATTAGGGTTTTTTTTAATATACTAAAATGTTTTTAAAATTATCTTGGCTAAAAGTTATCTCTACTTGTAGTGGGTAGGAGAAAAATAGTCTGACATATCTCCCTTTCTCTATTTTCTCTACTTTTATAGGCAAAATTGTGCACTCGTTAAAGATGGGGAAAAAAACTGGTGGGTGAATTGGGGGAAGACTATGTTGAAATTGAGAGGACTATTCACTGTACCATTGACCTCAGCCACCTCAGGACCCTGTGATGATTATTTCTTAAGGAAGTCAGAGGATCCATGTAAGATAAGAAGGAATCTCTCTCTCTGAAATTAGATTTAGAAAGAATGATTCATGTGCTCTGACTCTTATAAAAGAGATTGGTCGAGAATTGAATCAATCTATGCTTTAGAGAAGAATAAGGATGTTTCATCTGAAGCAGGTTTTTCTAAGATTTATCAAATAAAAATCTATTTTGACCTAATGAGATTGTTATGAAGACCAGTGAGATAGTGTACTTTAACTCTTTTAGATTTCTAAGGAAGAAGCATATTCAAATGACAGAAAATACTGTTATTGTGAAGTCATAGAATCCCATAAAGTTAAAATATCATTTCTCAAAAGCACTTCTTGCAAACTATGAAACTATAAGTGCAGCCATTTCTATACTGTCTTTTTAAATCCAAGCAAAGTGCAGCCAACTAACTACTATTTAATAAAAGTAATAGAAGCTCTTCCTTTTGTACAAAACATTTTTCATCTGCCAAGTGCCAAGAAGAAATATTAATATTGATTCAGCCTCAGATATGAATCCTGACCTCAAAAGTACTGAATGTGATTAGTCTGTATGTGCATTACCCCCATGGACTATGAATCCTGACTTTTTTTCTTAATGATGATGTTTTAAATCAAAGTAATTTGAACTTTTGATAGTAACATTGAAAGCCTGTATACTTTCAAATGCTTTTGGTACAGCCTGTAAAGGACAAAAAACTAGATTTTTTCCCCACAGTAATTTTGCACAATATCACTTCATCTACTGTTAAGATACATTTCACCAAAATAATTTTGGTGAAACAAAGTGGTAGATACAGTAAATCCATGTTTTGTCTTAGCTGACAATATAGATGAGACTATGAGGGTAGAGTGAGTATATTTATAGATAATAATATACATTTGTTCCCTTTTAAAGGAAGGCTTCTGGTCATAATAGCATGCTGATTTCAGCTCATGTGGAATTCAAGTGGGATCAAATTCAGGGAATTATATATTCCTAAATATCTTTTATTGATTCAGGTCATTTTAAAGTGCAGTACCGCTTTAAAAGGAGTGATTCTTTGTGATTCTAAAAACACAAATTTAAATGACACAGTTTTTAAGATTGGCAATGTCAATCTTGAAATGATATTTACTGCCAGTCAGAACTGCAATTCCAGATTTAGAAACATTATTAACTGATCACCTTTTGTTTTTGACACTTCCCTATATTTCTCCTTGATGATGCACATAGTCCATGCAGTACATATAGTTTATTGAAAATGACCCACGCTCAGATATAGACATATGCATTTCCTTCCTAGGTCATTTATCTTTTAGCTTGAAATCTGTTATTCTTTTCCCCCAACTGAATCGTTTCATTTTCTTTCCTTTCTCTTCAGATTTTTGCATTTTTTTTCATTTCCTTTCTCAATTGTTTTGCTCCCCGTTCCTGCATATATCTATCAATGAGAAATTTAATTGAGTCATATTATCATGAAGCAGGTTATGGGCTTTTCATGCACAGAGACATCCCAGCACATCATTTATTACTCAATTCCCACTGATGCTGTATTGACTGAAAAGTGCAAAACCAGAGAGGATGACTCATTCAAGAGAGTTAAAAAAATGTGCACATTAAAAGACAGATAAATAAATCCTGACACTTTTATCTCATTAAGGTTTGATGAAAATAGAAAGTATAATTTGAAATGTGGTTCTCAAATTTTTTTCTTGACAAAGTGTGCAGTGTTTTCACACTTCTCCCCAAACCCCTAACAACACACTTGAAATGCTGCCCTGGTCACTGTGACATTAATGACTGAAAGTAAGAATGAGTTTTTGCTTGTGAATAAATATGTGTTCAGTGTTAACTTTAATTATTGAAAATCAAGTTGCAGAAATAGTCCACCTGTAAAGACTGACCAAATGCTTTGTTTCAAGGGATGATCTCACCCCACAGGATATTGTCTGACTGTCTCACTTGTTTGTTTGTGTAGAATTGTTGCATGATTTTTTAGGATTTGCATAGTTAATTATGCCTTTCAAAGTCTCTGCGGGTCTCTTTACAGTTTTAGACTATTAATGTGCTATAATAAGCTTTTGGGGATAACAGTAAAATTCCTTTCTCATACTTAAAAAAAAATTTTTTTACACACATTGTATACAAATGGGGATCCTAATTGCTTTCTTTTGTGGATCCTCCAGGAAGTTATACCAGATCATATGACCATACAAAGTACTACCTAATGTGCTATAATAAGCTTTTGGGGATAACAGTAAAATTCCTTTCTCATACTTAAAAAAAATTTTTTTTACACACATTGTATACAAATGGGGATCCTAATTGCTTTCTTTTGTGGTTCCTCCAGGAAGTTATACCAGATCATATGACCATACAAAGTACTACTGATTGTTTAAGATTAAGCAATAATAAGAGTAAAGTCACAAGAGGCAGCTGTCCAGTAGGAGAGCCCAAACGTGGACAGAGGTAAGGTGGGAAAATGGTCACTATGTGCTTGGATCCTTCTTGTGTACAATTTTTGGTGCCCAGCTGCCCCACGTGCCTCTTTCTTCCTCCAACAGTAACCAACATTCCTTGAATAACCATTAACACAGGTCCATTTATGACAAAGAAAATTCAGAAACTATTTCTGAGAAGCCTACAAAGCAGACAAGCACACAGCTAAGAGACTTGATGGGGACAAGTACTATGAGGAAGATGAAGGGCCTGTGGGTATCTCTTGAGGCAATGAGGAAAAAAGACAACACTGAGTTCCTCTGAGTGCTTAAGAGGCCTCTGAGATGTTCTCTGTGTCAGAGCAGCTTGAATCAGCATAGCATGGTGTTCAGTAAACTGGCCAGATATATTTCTTTCACAGATATTATTACCTGTTAAGTTTTGTCCTGCCTTTGGTCTTCATTGGCAATAGGAAGGAAAAGTTTAGGCACTTGATGTTATGAAATCATTAAATTAATGTGGAAGGGACCTTAGATGTAGTGTAGTACAATTAGAATTTATTAGAAAATATTGCATAAAGCTTAACATGTAACATTTTATAAAATTTCTTATATATCAAACAAAAACAAACTTGGTAGCAAAGTGATATTTTCAAGTAGTTGAGTAAATAAATGCTGCTCTATGAGCCATTTTATGAGAGAAAATTATGGGAGAGGGATTTTAAAATAGTTTGATAGGTAAAACAGGTATAACACATAAAAAAGGAAAAACTCATTAAGTAAGGAAATTTAAGAAATAAATATCTGTATATCTTTCCCAGAAGGAATACAGAGAAACCCTAGTGGAGGGCTAAAATAGAATGCACAGTAAAATTAACTAGAATGGTTAAAAAAAGATAAAGTATAGAAAATTAGGTGTCTTAATAACAATAATTAGTCTTAAAGTTATACTTCATATGTACCAGTTTTCAATTTATTTTGTCTAATTTTCTTCTACTTATTGTTATAACCCTGCTGTGGATTATCTTCCCATTCTTTTTTGGGAGGCAGCTGTCACGTGGAACTGAAGCTATTTTTCTCAGTTATTGAATCATAATGATTATGTCATTTTATCAGGAGACATGTTAAAGATGGTTGTATATGGAAATCTATATCAAGAAAGATGGACTTAAAATGAGAAGATTTGCAATCTTAAAGTTATTGTTTTATAAACATAAGGAACTCAACACATTCAGTCCATCAGTGAATTTTCTTGGTAATACATTTAAACTATATCTAGGATCTGACCTTGTCTTATCACTTCCACCACTGCTATTCAGGGCCAGCTACAGCCATATTTAAGTTTTTGCCATCCCCTCCGAACTGTAAAGCTGCCTTCACTCTTACGCCTCTACCGTCTATTCTCCCCCAGGGACAAACTGAACTTTAACATTTAAACCCAAGGAGCAGGTTATAAGCCAAAGTCCTCGGAGTAAACTGGTCCTGTAGAATGTCTCTGGCCTCGTTCATTTTTGCTCAGTCCTCTCCGGCTATACTACTCTTGTAACAGGCGAAGTAAGCTCCTTCCTCAGGACCACGGAGATATGTTGCTTCCTTTACCTGAGGTGCTCTACTCCCAGATATTTATTTGTATGTTTCTTTACCTCCCTAATGCCTTTACTAAAATGTTGGCTACTGGCTGCTATTGCAGTTTACTATTTTTACTGAATATGCAATATTTTAATGAAAGTATAGTAACAGCCTGTTTTAGCAAATCTAACTAGACCCTCTTACTAGATCTAATTAATTTAATTCAGGTCTTAAAATGATTAAAATAGTAGAAATATTATTAATAACCTTAGGCAACCACTCTATGTTCTAATCCATTTGTGGATAAATTCCTGAGCTTCTATATATAGAATCTATAAAAAGGTGAAATTCAATAATTAATCATAATTGTATAATTTTAAAACAAATAAGAGCCATTATTTTTAAAACAAATAATTACATATGATTTGAAGTTAATGTAAAATGATTATGCAAGTAGAAATATTTTAGTCATTAAACAAGTTTTTATCTTGGCACACATTTATTTATGAATATGTCAAACATCCTAAGACTTTATGTTCTATAGAGAATAGATTTAAAAAACAACATTTATAGTCCAATACAGCCATTAATGAAAACTGGAGACTATTCAAATTTAAGTAAAAACTTTTTTTGGTGTAAAGGTTTTTACTATGTGATTTTATTTATTTATTTACTTACTTACTTATTTATTATTTTTAACTTGCACTGCCATATTTTTGTACAGACTTCTTGCCATGACTCTGCATTTATTTATCTATCTATCCATCTATCTATCTATCTATCTATTGGCAGCTGGCCAATATGGGGATCTAAGCCCTTGACCTTGGTGTTACAAGGGTGTGCTCTAACAAGCTGAGCTACCTGGCCAGCCCTATCATGTATTATTATATAGCTTGTTTACATGTGTAATTCTTTTAATTTGGAGAAAGAGGACATGTGTTATATAAAAATATGTGGTCATTAACATCCCTAAATACTTATTTTTAGTTTTAACAGATTCTTTGCCTTCACAGTTCAGTTTTTTTTATCCTGAATATGCTTTCTTTATCTGTTAGTTATAAGCAACGTGAAAAACATGTTTTAACAAATATAATCATTCATTGTCTCTAAAAATGGTTCTACCAATCTGTACACATAGTCATTTTAAATTCAGCTGCCATCAATAAAAAGTCTTCAGACTGACATTGTCTACTATTTTTTAAATTTATGTCTTATTGTATACGTTAAGCTGTACAACATCTTTGACACATATACATAGTGAAATGATTACTACAGTCAAACTAATTTACATATCTACTATACTTTTGAGTAGTTCTCAGGTCTCATACATAAGTGTACTTTTAAAAATTAGTGGAAAATAGAATTACAAGGTAATGTGAATCTTTCCATAAATTTTTTGAAGTACTTATGTCTGCGTTTATAAAAAAAGAAAAGAAAAAGTCTCTCTGTGTGAATCCACATATATTAAAACCTTTCACCATTCTCTCATAGTCAAAACCAGTTGGTAATTTAATTTAAAGCCTGGATTCTCATCAACTGAAATACAAGTGCATTTATATTTTTAGTCATATTTCTTAACACTTTCAGTAGTTATAGTAAATGTTTCTTTTGTTTATTCCAGGAAAAAATTCATATTTCAAACATTTTTTAATCTTTTGAATTTTAATCTTCACCCTTCTTGCACTTACCGTTTTATTGTTCTAATGCACTTTGTTCTAAATAGTCTAAATTGAACAGGTCAAAATTTTCAAGCATGCTTTTATCACATTTTTTTTCTCTACATTTTCAGCATTTTTGCATTCATGGTACAAACAATCTTTGAATTTATTTTATTACAGAATTCAACTCGATTTAACATTTTCTTAATGATGAGTGAACCCAACTATCTTTTTCACTTGTCAAATGACTTACACTATTTTTCCAGCAGTTTTGGTTCACTGTAATCAAAGTTCCTTTTTTCTGAACAAGTTGAACAAAAGAAAAGCCACATGGGATTGATTCTTCTTATTCTTTATTCATTATTTATGAAACATTGAAGTATTTTTCTCATTATGGTGATCCATAAAACTTTGAGTAAAATTGTAGATTAATCTTGTAATAAAATAATATGCAAATATTTGTATATTTGTGAGGAAAATGAAGTTAGTTTAGTCAGGTCCCCTCACCTCATTTTCAGCTGGTTATGATTCAGTACATCCTTTGTAAACAAGTTATAAGAGTGGTATAACTGCACATGCATGCCCATATACCCCTTGGCTTGTTGCAGCTATAATGTACTTTTGTTATAAAAGGCAGCAGCTCTGAACTACTGGCAGTGGAGCTCGCATCTAAAATAAAGCATGTCCACTTTGCCAGCAGCTATTTGGTTTTTCTTTCAACTACCTGGCTCAGGACCTGCACAGGACTGGGTTTGAAGGGTATGAGCCCTAGCCTGACAATATATAATTGAAATCCATAATGAAATACATTTGAAGTAAATTTTTGTTGTTGTTGGCACCATAATGAAACAAAACAAAACAAACAGCAAAACTCAGACAGTACTCATCACTGGAACTATATTTAAACCTGTTACCCTTTAATTCTCATATTCATGCTCTTTAATATAGCCTTAGAACACTGAGGTCAATAACGTAGAACTCAAGTAGACAGGTCAAAAAGTCTACATCTTTTAATAGTTCCTTTGTAAAATTAGCTCAAAATACCCAGGACTGAAATAATATATGGTACTTCTGGAAATATTTGGGTTGTTTTTTAAACTATTTGTTAAATGAATGAGTAGGTATGTTAGAATTCAGAGAATAATATCTAAAATAATTAAAAAGTACAAGTAAAATCACAAACATTTAAACACCTTAACATGGATTAAAGTCTTATTTGCATCTATTGTTATCTCATCCACAGTTAGATACTGTGAACACAAAGGATATGGGATAATTGCATTGCATTCAAAGAGCTTTGGATCATTCAAAAGGAACAACTGTAAAAATGGAACATATAGGGCCAGCCCGGTGGCGCACTGGAGAGCGCGCCGCTTGGGAGTGCGGCGGCGCTCCTGCCGAGGGTTCAGATCCCATGTGGAGACCGGTCCCCGTTCACTGGCTGAGCGCAGTGCAGGTGTGACACCGAGGGTTGTGATCCCATTACCGGTCAGGAAAAAAGACAAAAAGGAGTCCTGCCGAGGGTTCAGATCCCATGTGGAGACCGGTCCCCGTTCACTGGCTGAGCGCAGTGCGGGTGCGACACCGAGGGTTGTGATCCCATTACCGGTCAGGAAAAAAGACAAAAAGGAGAAAAAAAATAGAACATATACATTCTGAATTAAAGGAGCATCACTTTCAGTTGGTAAATGAGTGATCTCAATACTTACTCACTACGTCAAAGTAAATAAATAAATAATTAATTTAAAAAGCTTTAAAATTTGTTTCTAACTGTAAATACAATTAAAATAATTATTTTCATGTTACAATTATGGGTGTTTTCTTTCTTTTCTTCAAAATTGTATCTACTATGGTTTTATCATCTTGGTTGATAATGATAAAGGATGACTTGAATCCATAGTGGTGGGGAAGGATGTAATGTATGCCCACCCTAAGAAGATTGCATGAATTAACTCCTTTGGTCTTAACACTAAACCTAAAGGTCTGGTACTATTATTTTCTTTATTTTTCAGATGAAGAAAATAAGGCACAAAAATGTAAAGTAAATTGCCTAAGATCACACATATAGTAAGTGGAAAGCTAATTGAACCCAGCCAGTGTGGCTCCACAGTGCATGCTCTTAATCACTCTATCAGTGCTTCACAGGTGCATCACACCCAGATCTTGCTAAAATATAAATACTCCTCGAATAGGTCTGGGCTGGGGCTGAGCTTGTGAAATTCTAATGAACTCCCAGTTGCTGCTGTTGCTGTTCTGCAGACCAGATGTTGAGTAGCAAATCTTTATGCTGTGTGGCCTCTTATAAGCTAGGCAGAGATAGAACAAACATGCAGTAAGAAAGAGCCCCTTTTTGTTATGCATGCTTGCCATGGCACCAAACTTTCCACAACCAAAGCAAGCGGAAGGTCTGCAGTGTCTGGACCTGTATTAGGCAAGGTACGTCTGTCCTCACTGCACCTGATGTATCAGATCATTGCCATACACTTACATCATATTAATTTTGGAAGCCAATGATACTTATACATATATACACATATATATATACACACACACACATACACATATACATTCCTAAACTAAAGGCATGATCCATGTTCATGTAAATTTACTGGAAGACTGAACTTTGTAAGAATTTTATGTTATTATAAGACAACTTCAGAGCCAGCTGTGACATCATATAAGATGTCCTGCATCTTGCCTCTTCCGGGCCCTGTTTTAAATAATTCAAAATTTTGTTTAAAGTGAATTTTACACTCTTTCCATAAATATAGAATTCATTAAGGCCATTCTATTGTAGTAGTAATCTCTTTTTCTGGAAAGAGAAATATATATATATAATTAAAAAAATAATTTTGAGGATACATGTAAATTACTAAAATCGAATTATTATTCAATACTTTTAACATTCATACAACCATAAGAAAAAGGATTTATCTGAAATATTTATATCCTTTCTCTAAATATTGTTACAACTTACAGGCAGCAATTTTTAGTTCTTTCCTACTCTAGGCTTTGGCTTTCTGACAGTCTTTTTACTGATTCCCTGAATCTTCTGACATTCTTTACAATTCCTCTAAAGCTTTTCTTGTAGAGATTTACTATTTTGACAGGTAATAAACAGGTCTTGAATTTATCGTGTTTTACATTTGATGACCTCAGTTAGTTCTGACACATGTTTTTCTCCCTGATACATTATGATTTTTATCTTCCAGTTGTTTTTGCATAATGCATATGCATAACCATGCCACTGGCTTGTTCTGACTTCTAAGCAAAAGGTAAAGGAATAACATATACTGCAAAAGGAGCCTCTGGGAAAAGTAGTAAGTTATTTCAAACAATTCCATGTAGTTTAATTTGAAAAGGCAAATTAGTTGAGATTTTAAATGTTTATTTAATGAGTCTTTTCTGATTATGATGAAGAGCCAACTGTGTAAAATTAATCAAGTGTCCATAAATATGTCATGTTCCATTCTTATTTATCTCTCTCAGAAGAAGCAGCTGTACCTATACTAACCAACTTTTTTATATCAGTATTTAACTTATCAAGTTATTCTTGAATTGATTGGAAATTAGTTTTGAACTAACTATCCAAATTATTCAAAACAAATGAATTAACCTCAGTCGGTGGATATTGTTGCTTTTGAAAATTAAGAAAAAACAAAAAGACAGAAATGATGCTCAAACCTAAATATATACAAACAACTGCCTCCCCAAAGAAGAGCCCCGTTAAGGAAAAGGGAAAGAAGTCTCTTAGTCAGAAAAGTATCTTGAGTTGAGCTTTCCTGGGAAAGGCAGCCGACCTCCTGTTGGAGGTAGTGGCTGTTTCCAAGGTCCACAAGAGTGAACTTCATAGCACAGAGGGGGCTAATAGATCATAGTGAGTTAGAACCAAGCAATCTGACAGAGAGAGAGGTCAGTTCTCCCCCAAGAGGAAGCATGAGGATTTAGGATTGTGAAAGCTAAAATTAGGATTTTTAAATTTAAAACAGAATATAAAATTTTCCACCTAATTTAAGCAGCAAAGAAACTGACTCTCCAAAACAAAGAGTTTATTTTGAAATATCTAAGGATTGCAGTCCAGGACATGTGAGGGGGCTGGGGCAAAGGGAAGCTTTTAAAGGCAAAAGGGAGAAGTCCCCATGAGCTGTTTTAAAACAAAGACCACTGGTTTCAGGGGCTTATTGCAAGAAGTTAACATTTGCTCATTGGTGGCACTGGATGTTGCTAAGGTCTTCATAGAAGCTGCTTAACTAGAAATTCTGATTGGGAATTTTTTGTGTGTGTCAATTCCTTTTTCAGGTACACATGCATGAGGGTGATTCCTTCATAGCCTCCCAGATCCATTTCCTTAGGGTTTGACATAATTGACTCCATTTTGGTATGGACAACTTTCACAAAAATAAAGGACGGTGGTAATTTTGAGGTGAAAGTTGTGATTGAATTTAGGACAGAAGAGCAGAAAGGTTATAGCCTGAAAAGGAAAACAAGACTGACATTGTTTAAGATAGACAAAATCAGTTACTGGTTTAATGAAATGTCAACAAATTTAAAAAGACATAATTTTAAAATGCATCATATCCAACATTGGTCATATAGTAACCAGGTAGATTCTAAAATAAATTTAAGAATCTCATAGCTTTGGGATAGAAATTGTTTTGTCATCAAAGGAATAAAAAAGGGTGATTATAGTATAAATAACTACAACAAAAGAAAGAAAGAAGAAAAGAGAGAAAGAGAGGAAAGAAAGAAAAAGGAAGGAAGGAAGGAAGGAAGGAAGGAAGGAAGGAAGGAAGGAAGGAAGGAAGGAAGGAAGGAAGGAAGGAAGGAAGGAAGGAAGGAAGGAAGGAAAGAAGGAAGGAAAGACTGATCCACAACAATTCACTGAACTTTCAGAAAGAGAGAACAAACCTAAGGTTACTGGAGATGGGGTCGAGAGGGAGGGGGTTTGGGGAGGGACAGGTCTGGTAAAGGGCATAAAGAAAAATTGTGATTTGTAGTAAGAAATATGTTAATAATAAGAAGAAAAGAAAAACATAAAAATACTTATATCACAAACAAGCTGAGGAATCAGAGCTTCTGTTGTAAAGTTTGTGCATCTGAAATTTATCACGTTCAACAGAAAGTCTCCACAAGTATACTATATCAAATAAATACCCTGAAATATCGGTCTTGTTATTCTTCAGTGATGTGTTTAAACTCCAGTAAAACCTGTTTACCAGTTTAATATCTTTTTTATGATAGCATAACTGTATACAACTCTGATTTATAAAAATAAAAGCTCAAGCTCTTGACTTCTGGAATGAGTTGTCTTGGCAAGGGAAGTGCCCAAATTGAAAGAAATACAAGAATGTGTAAATATGTTATAAAAATTAGAACTTTATATCATGGGAATAAAAGCTTTTCATTTTATTTTGTTTTTTATAAGTCACACGGAACAGTTGTGTATTTTTCTAGGCAAAAGACAGATCTATTGAACACTAGTTGTTCTTCCTGTCCTCACTCAAGATATATCGTCCTTGTTTCCTTTTGTTTTGGCAGTATGCTGAACTGCCATTTATACTCATAATTGTTGTTTTGCTAATGACATTCATAGTCACACTGAATTCCAGAGGACATTCAAATTCCAAATATCATAATTTTCTTCTTTATACTTGTATCAACTTTTTGAGCCACAAAGTTAACATACTACTGTTGTCCTCACACATAGGGACTTGAGATACAGATAATTTTTAGTTATTTGCCCAGAGTGTCAGAGACAGATGCGGATCTCTAATTTTTATTCCAGATTTTCTTATTTTCAGTAATAATGAATTCAAGATATAAGGAAAAAAATGAAACAAGGAAAAAAGCTTTTGTTTCTAGAATCTATCTTTCACCCTTGGTAAAAACACACTCTCAAGATACTGTGAGACCATGAACATACTGAAATATGAATTTTCCTTTGGCCTTTCAAAAGTGATGATATAAAGGTATTCCAAGATCATAAAGAGATTTGGTAAGAATAGACTTCAGAATTTCTCTCATTTCCATATTTTGGAAACACTGTTTTTACTTTGCAAACTTTATAAGGGCATGTGTAGGCATCATTCACTACTTATCCTCTACTCAAGTGTTAAAAATTGATTGTATCATATGCATGCATTCCAACCTGCTTTTCTTGCATCAAAAGGGAAATTGTGAAATAGATTTTTGTTTATTTCCAATTTAGATTAGAACAGGAGTTATTACAACCA
Source organism: Galeopterus variegatus (assembly GCF_000696425.1). NCBI lineage: Eukaryota > Metazoa > Chordata > Mammalia > Dermoptera > Cynocephalidae > Galeopterus > Galeopterus variegatus. Next base: position 31,386 of record NW_007730128.1, on the reverse strand, counting down.
CGAAGCTTTCACTTCATTTTCAAATATCATCACTAAAATTCAAAATAGTGAAAAGGATAAGTTTTTAAAAAATATTTAACACACACATGCTGTTTTCAATTATTAAGTAAAAAGTACTTTGCCATTTTAATAGAATATTTTAGGCAGAGCTACAAAACCTGTGGAATTATAGAAGATAAATAATATGAGAATCTTCCTGTGATCTTATTGAAGCAGGGATTTATCTTTTCCAGAAGGATGCCGTTCTTATGTTTTTGCATACCTCAGTTATAATTTGAAAATTTCATAATCGCATTACTATATGATAGCAAAGCTATATTTAAGGCTTCTTCTATGCCAGACAGTGTGAGGCCATTTTCCATGGTTTAACTTTTATAATGCTTATAACAAACTAAAGTGGTAGCCAAAAAATTACCATATATTGCAGAAGAAGTAACTGAGACCATAAGTTAAATAACCTGTCAAGGTTACTTTCACTGTTTATAAAAATAGTGCCAGGAATAAAATCCAGGTTACGACTAACTCAAAATGCAAGTTCCTAATCATTTTGCTCCTACAGTGTAGCTCATGAGATGTGATATAACTACTTAATTTTGATCTTATTGAGTGTTCTTTTGAAATAACAACTCAAGCCAACATGTTCCTCATATTTTATAAGTCAATTCTGAATTATCAATTTGGAGGCAAGCATAATATAGGTAGGAAAACATTGGTTTGTTATCTATCCAATACACATTTACCTTTTCTTGCTTTCAAATATAACATGATGTCATTAAGGATGGCAGCATACATAGCTTTAAAAATGTATTTCTCAGCCTTCCTTGCAGCTAGCAATAGTTAAGTGAAACAATTGTGAACAAAACATAAGCATAGTTAGTTGGACAGGATTCTAGAACGGATCTTTAAAGGGGACGGTATTAGTCTGTTTGTGTTGCTATAACAGAAATACCTGAGACTAGGTGATTTATAAAGAACAGAGGTTTATTTGGCTTATGATTCTGGGATAGCTGCACCTGGCATGGGCCTCAGGCTGCTTCTACTCATGGTAGAAAGTGGCAGGCAGCTGGTGGGTACAAATAGATCACATGGTGAGAAGAAGCAAGAGAGAGAGGGGAGGTGCCAGGGTCTTTTAAACAACCAGATCTCACGGGAACTAATAGAGCAAGAACTCACTCATTGATCCCCTCTCCCCCAGGGAGAGCATTAATTCATTCATGAGGGATCTGCCCCCATGACTCAATCAGTTTCCAACACTGCCACATTGGGGATCAAATTTCCACATGAGTTTTGGTGGGGACAACACATCCAAACTCCATCAGGGACCATTTCATTTTGAACCCACCTTTTAAATTTTTGTTCGCCTTCTTTATCTATCTTCAAACAAAGATACAATCCCCACATATCTTGTAGCATTTTTGAGATAAGGAGGATAAGGGTAAGTCCACAAAGATGGTGGAGCTTAAAGAGCCTGATTGCCATCTTTTGGTTTCTTTATTTTGTGAGAAATAATCAACCTCTATTGTAACACAGTTAAAAACATTGATTCTGAGAGTCTCTTATCAGCAACTGAATAAAATTTGTACTTAATACACTATATAAAATTAAACCCATAGGGAAATTGTACTTGTTCTAGGTAAATTTGATTTAAATTATTTGTTTTCTTAGACCTTTAGAAGGAAATTGAAGTGCATGGGAAAAAAATGTTCTTATATTATTGTAGAAAAATATGTTTTCCCTATGGCTAAATATGCATTTGAGTTCAAAATTAAAGTAATAAAAACAATTGATTTTAAAAAGAGTACATGATTGGAAAATTATACTGCTCTGATCACATCAATATTTAACTTATATAGTCATTTTATATGATTCTAATATTAATTTTATTTTTGTTTTTCTGCTATTTTACATATCATGGCTCTCAAATAAAAGATTGCTTAGACAAAATCTTTTTTTTTTTTTTCCTTTTTGTCTTTTTTCGTGTCCGGCAATGGATCGCAACCCTCAGTGTCGTGACCGTACCGGACCGGGACCAGCAATGGGATCACAACCCTCAGTGCTGCACCCGCACCTCGCTCTGCCAGTGAGTGGGAACCGGTCTGTATGTGGGATCCAAACCCTCAGCGGGAGCGCCGCCACACTCCCAAGTGGCGCACTGTAGCCACCGGGCCGGCCCTGCTTAGACAAAATCTTAAACAATCCCAAAATCCCATCCAATTGATCAAATAAACCATGGCAAAAATTAAGATCATTTATGAAAATGTAGAGCAATCAAGGAAAAGAGAAAGAAAGAAAGAAAAGAAAGAAGGAAGGAAGGAAGGACAAAAGAAGGAAGAATACATCAGTTCACTGTAAAACAATGAAACATTCTTTCAATGGCAAAGAAAAACTGAAATTGGAAAATTAATCGGTCAATTTTAATTCTATTAGTGTATTTTATAATATTTTCACAAATTATATGACTGACCTATTTCAACACTTACAATTTTCCTTAAAATTATTCTATTTCTTGTACACAATAGAGCCAAAGTGAGCTTCTGTACATTGAAATGGATTCTATAAAGAGGATATGCTGTTTTACATTTGCTCTTGTTTAGAATAAAATTTACAAAAAAAGAAAGCTTAGCAACAGTAGGCAATGACTTTCACTAATAGTGAAAAAATGCCAATTGAAATAACTATCCTGGAAAGCAAAATTTCCAAACCTATTTTCTTATAAAAGATAATAAAAAACACAGTGATGATTCTGTAAAATATATGTGTGATGGGGCTAAGGATATAGGGGACAGAGAAGGATAATCCAAAATGAAAAAAATGGAAAAAATGCATATCAAGTATTTTCATATAGCATATGTTTGGATAGAAGAATATATCATACTATTCAGGGACTCAGTTCTGATTGTCCCTGCAGTCTGATTGAATTCTAGACTTATTACTATCTAACTTTATCAATGACAAACTTGCAGAAGGTAGCCCCTTCTGGGCATCCAACTATTTCTTCTTCTGCAGCCAGCTACTGGGAGATGAAAATTGATTGACAGATGACTCCGAAGTGTAATCCTCCAGGCCCAGAAGTGCAATTCCAGATTGAATCAATGTTGAAACTTTTCCAAGACTCTTTCTAGGACACCCTGGGGTACTTATTTGAACTTTGGGGGGCCAAACTTAATTCATTTTCAATGCTTGATAGCTCCCAGCCTGAGGAAGATTCCCTAGGCCCAGAAACAGTTTGAAGTTGTAGAAGAAGAAACAGGAGCTAAACTAGATCTAAACTCTTACTACGTCAGCATATCTGTCCTGGCATACAAGATGAGCTTCATGCTTTTTATAGTGGGTAGTTATACTCTCTCTGTCTGGAGTGTCCTTCTGTCTTAGTTCATTGAGGTTGCTCTAACAAAACACCATAAGCTGGTATTATGGTATTTTGGTAGCTTATAAACAACAGAAATTTATTTCTCACAGTTTTGGAGGCTGACTAGTCCAAGGTCAAGTCACTGGCAGATTTGGTGACTGGTGAGGACTTGTTTTATGCTTCACAGATGGTGCCTTTTCATTCTGTCCTCACATGGTAGAAAGGACTAGGCAGCTCTCAAAGGCCACATTTATGAGGGTACTAATCCCATCATGAGGTCTCCTCCTTCATGATCTGATCACCTCCCCAAACTCTAATACCATCACACTGGTGGTTAGGATTCAACATATAGACTTTGGGGAGACGCAAACATTCAGACCACAGTCCTAGTACACAAGATGACCTTTGCACTTTTGATAGCGGATAGTGCTACTCTCTCTGCCTGGAGGTCCTTGTTCTCTATTTCTCTATAAAATTCTGCACATCCTTTAAGTCTAACTCTAAAGTCATCCTCCCTGAGAAACTTTCTTTTTTTTTTTTTTTTTTTTTTTTTTTTTTTTTTTTTTTTTTTTTGTAAGGAGCTCACATCATCCTTTGAGTTTCAGACTGTCTGACTCTCCTATGTCACTTATAGTAGGTCTTTTGTAGTAAGTTTTTGCTTATTTATTTATGGCTGCTTAATGACAAAAAAATCTATTTTTTTTTCTCATACATCTTTTTTTTGTACTTATTGAGTGTTCAGTGATTATAATATGAATGAATGTATTATCCTGGTCCAAATCACCAAACCTCTCTATGTCTATTTCCTTCTATATAAAATGTGAATAATAAATTTTGACTTAGGGAAATTGTTATTGGGATAATCAAATGGAAATGTATTTTTGAAAGCATACACAGTCATGTGCCATATAACAACATCTCACTCAATAACAAACTGCATATATGAAGGTGGTTGGAGCAATTAGATTAGGTGTATAGTAGGCTACACCATCTAGGTTTGTGTAAACACACTCTATGATGTTCACACAACAATGAAATTGCATAACACGCATTTCTTAGGATTTATATCCATCGTTAAGCAATGTGTGACTGTATTTTGAAGCTGTATATGAATATCTGCTGTAAATAAAAAAAATGAATTTAGCATTCACACATAGTTTGTTTTACACCACTTTTGCGGACTTTTGTAAAATGAATTGGATGACAGCAGAAAAGGGGTTCCAGAAATTAGCTATCTGCTTTGATAATTTGTAGATTATAAAATGAGAGTACGAGTCACTGGGAGTTATAGAAATTCCTCCTGGGTCTGATTCCTTGTGTCTCCAGATGTCTAGAGAGCACAGATATACCAGGCTTGTGGGAGCATAGCACAACTATTTCCCAGTCCAGCTACATTTTAGCTTCTGGAAATGACTCTGAGAGTGAAATTAGCATATGGCCAATTTGCTGGATGCCCAGAGGTTCCTGAGTCAAGCTGATACATCTTTATCTACTCATTAGGATTATGGCCTGAAATTTTGTTTCCTTGAGGCTATGCCTATTATTCTTGAAGTATTATAGATAGTTCATTCACATTATGTTTCACTTTCTCCTTCTATGAAATGGATTAATTAATATTAAACTAAAAAATATGTTTGGGAAATATGTTGACCTACATCCAATTACATGTAATGTGTTCTCAATGGGACAGAACTGGGAAATAATCCTCTAATTACATGTACCTAAGATACTCCTTATACCACACATACATGTGTGTGTATGTGTGTATGGTTTTATTGTTTTTATATATATTTAATAAGGTCTATTTTAGTAAAATTTAAACTATATATGTCTCCTTAGCAATGAAACCATCTTGTTGAACAAGATCTTCTTGATATAATCTGAATAAAATTAAATTTTGCCTTTTATTTTATATTTAAAAATCGATTTCATGTTTAAAGTTTTTCCTTACCCTCAGATACCTTACCCTGTGTGTGTCTCAGGGATTCTAAACCCATCTGCTTACTCTTAGAGAACTGTTAGTTTGAAAAAAATTCTGAGTTCTGAGATTAGAATGCCCAGTCCCACTCAATAATCAGAACACTGAACCCAACTTTCCATCATACATCTTCACTTACCAGTTCCACATGGCAGGACAACAACAACAAAAAAATCAGTTAAAGGAAACAGTAACAAACAGCCTCCATACTGTAGGTATGAGGAAAGGGAAGGGAGAGAGAAGTGAAACCCTACAGCTGAGATAAAGAAGAAATAATAAGCTAAACTCATTCTGCTATTGGAGCTACAAAGGTTGATAAATGAGAACATAGAAGGAATCATTGGAATAGTGTGTGCTACTCAAAGAAGGAGAGACATGATTTTCCCCATCACTTGACCGAGGATGTATTGAAAACCAGAGACCACTGGCTTAGAAACATCAAGCAACACCAGCAACTACTTTCAGATATTGAAGGCAGATCCAGGGGGCTTTGTCAACTGTGGGAACAAAGACAAGTTTCTGTGGAGGTAGGATTTAAAGGCCTAAGAAAATGCCAGATCCTGGAAAATAAATTACAGCATAAGGATGAGGAAGACAGTTTGAGGGCACAGGGGGAGAGAGAAATATTGAAAACAAATAGCAGTTAATTGAGACATAGAGACAAAGTTTACATAGAGAGTTGAATGTTACCAATGTGGATAACCTGCAAAAGTGGAGATTGTCCCAGGCAAAATTCACATTTAGCTTAAGTCTGGGGTTACAAACTCAGGGCTAAAATAGGAAATAAAATGGGAAATTCAACAATCATATATATATGAATAATTGAAGATATGTACGTATTACATATACATCTTAAAGTTTTTATCATATGTCTGTGTTTTCACATACTATGCATATAAACGTGTGTGAGCATGGAAACTAGGAAAGAGAAAAATGCTGAGACTGGATTTAGCAAATAAATTCAAAATTCTGCAACTCTGCAGTTGTGTTTCAGATTGCAGTCTTATAGAAGGAGGATCATCTGAATAGGTGGTGGATTTATTATTCCTTTGATTTTAAGAGCTTATTAACACCTTAACAGAAGCTAACTCTAAGATAAGTATGAATTCAAATATTCTGGACTATGAACATACTGGCTGGCAAGCCACAATCAAGCAGGCTTTATTATTTTTCTCTTATAATGTCTATCATAGTTCACAAATAGTATTACTTTATGATAATTATTTGTGGCCAATTACAGTGGGCTGGAAATAGTTAAAACACCTGGCCTATGATTCTGTATTTCCTAATATCCAGGGAATTTCTCCCTGGAAAAAGAACAGAAGGTGGGGACATAATCTAATCTCTTTGTAAACATGGTGATGGGACCTCTGGGTAAGTTAACTAATAATATGTGTGAGGAGGACAGTCTTCACTTATGGAATGATCTTAGTAGTATGTTTTTGGTTTAGGATTGCATATGGTAAACACACTTAGAAAACATAAATTTATAAGACATTTCTCTTTAGAGAATGTTTCATAAACTATATATGCTTTGGAGTATAAAATGGCACTATTTCATAAATTAAATAATCTCTGCATGAAATAACTAATAAATCTCACTGGAGACATTATCTACTACTCTGTGCTGGGGACACATATCTAGCATAGGAAGGAAAAACTTACAATGCCGCATGTGAAGCCTCAGACCTCTGCCTGCTTCCTCTGTGCCTCTTGAATAAGGCTTGATACTGGGTAAGATCTCTAAAGTGTGGTTATCTGATTGGACAGGATGATATGTTTGTGTCCACTCAAATGTGTGCTATCAGAAAGGTTCAGTTCAATGAATCAAAACCTTTTCCCAAGAAAAATAAAGGGATTAAAATATATGGTGAGAATAAAATAATGGATGGTTGCTACTTATCTTTATTACTAAGGAATAAAAGATTTGAGGTAAATTACTGGGGATAAGTCTTACAATGGAATTTGGAAAAGTTAAACACTGACTAAAATAAATTAGCAAAGTCAATTGGTAGCAAATAGAAGGCTAAAGGTAATGTAGCAAAATAAAACAACAATAACGAAAAAACACTATATTTATTTGCTGTTGTTAATAGCTCTGGCAAAATTAACATCAGCACTGTCCAACAGAAATATAATGTGAGTTACAAATTGTAGAGCTAGAGCTAGGTCTGGAGCTCACAGACCCCTCGAGCCATTCACAAACCCTTCACATGCAGGTCTATGAGCTAGGTAGCAAGAAAAAAGGTCCTTGGAGCCTTGGCTGAAGTAGGAATAGTCTTTATTCAGGACACAAATGTCTAGGAGCTAAACAGTCCAAAGGAGAAACTCAGAAACTCAACTGCTACATCAAAGTCCAAAGAAAAACTGAGCAGCTGCCAGCAAAGTAAACATGCTCTATTTTGAGATGTGAGCTCTGCCAGCCACCTCTGCTGCACAAACTCAAGAACACACAGTAGCAACAAAACAAAAAGATACATTGGTGAACATGTGCAGTAATTCCACCACGGCACAACTTGTTTAAAAGAAATATGCTGATCGAACGCCAACCAGACCTAAGCCAAGGGAGCCTGACTGTATTATCCTATTTTCCACACACAAATAAAAGCCCAATTTGCAATTTGAAATTTAATCAAGTAAAAAGAAAATAAGCTATTCTATTTTAAATATGACTCTCCAATCGACAGTGAATTTTAGACTTACTCTCTATTATGACTATATCTATTCGGACATTTCTCTGTTTGGACTAGCCACATTTCTAGTACCCAATGCATACGTCTAACTACCCAAGATCTGGTAGTTAAAAGAGATACAGCTCAAAACAGTTTGTTTTACGAAATTAGATGCGAAACACCCTGAAAACGGCATTGAAACAGGCTTGAAAACTGTGTTGTATATGTCTGCCAAAAAACTCACAATAGGTTGAGCTTTTACAAGCAACTTTAATTTTAAGGCAGCAGGCAGCAGAATGTGCTTCTCACATCTAGCCTGTAGGAATTCAGGTTTAGAAGTTCTATGTGGAAGCCGATTGGAGACTATGGTGGAAACGGTTTGTGAGACTTCTGTTTCAAAATGTCTGTCAAAAAGCATCAGAGAAACTTCCCCACATAGAATCCAAAATAACTCAGTGAACTGAATATGTGGTAGTTGGAAGAGAGGGAGAGCTCAAAACAGTTTGCTTTCAGAAATCAGACACAAAATCACAGTGCAAACGGCATTCAAACAGGATTAAAAAGTGTGTTTTATATATCTGCCAAAAACACTCACTGGAGGTTGAGTTTTACAAACACGTTTAAAACTAAGGGAAAAGGCAGCAGAAAGTGCTTCTCACAAGTAGCCAGTAGGAATTAAGGTTTGCAAGTGCTATGTGGAAGCTGATTGGAGCCTATGGTGGAAACGGCTTCTGAGACTTCTGTTTCAAAATCTCTGTCTAAAAGCGTCAGAGAACCATCCCCGCTTAGAATCCAACCTAACTCACTGAACCAAAGATGTGGTACTTAGAAGAGAGGTAGAGCTCAAAATAGTTTCTTTCGGGAATTAGACGCGAAATCACACTGCATACGGCATTCAAACAGGCTTGAAAAGTGTTTTGTACATCTCTGCCAAAAACACTCACTGCAGGTAGAGCTTTTGTAAGCAACTTTAACTCTAAGGCAAGCAGCAGAATGTGCTTCTCACATCTAGATTGTAGGAATTCAGGGTTGCAAGTTCTATCTGGAAGCCCATTGGAGCCTAAGGTGGAAATGGCTTTGGAGACTTCTGTTTCAAAATCTCTGTCTAAAAGTGTCAGAGAAGCTGCCGAGGTTAGAATCCAGCATAACTCACTGAACAGAAGATGTGGTCATTAGAAGAGAGGAAGAGCTCAAAACAGTTTGTTTTCAGAAATGAGATGCGAAATCACACAGCCAACGACATTCAAACAGGCTTGAAATGTCTTTGTATATCTCTACCAAAAACACTCACAGGAGGTTGAGGTTTTACAAGCAAGTTTAATTGTAAGGCAGCAGGCAGCAGCATGTGCTTCTCCCATATAGCCTGTAGGAATTCAGGTTTGGAAGTTCTATGTGGAAGCACATTGGAGCCTGTGGTGGAAATGAATTGTGAGACATCTGTTTCAAAAGCTCTGTAAAAAGTGTCTGAGAAGCTTCCCCACTTAGAATCCAGCATAACTCACTGAACGGAAGATGTGGTAGTTAGAAGATACGTAGAGCTCAAACAGTTTGTTCTCAGAAATTAGATGAGGAATCACTCTGCAAACGGCATTCAAAGACTCAAGAAAAGTGTGTTGTATATCTCTTCCAAAAACACTCACTGCAGGTAGAGCTTTTACAACCAAGTTTAACTGTAAGGGAGCAGGCTGCAGAATGTGATTCTCACATCTACCTTGTAGAAAGTCAGGTTTGCAAGTTTTATGTGGAAGCTCATTGGAGCTTTAGGTGGAAACGTGTTGTGAGACTTCGGTTTCAAAATCTCTGTCAAAAACCATCAGAGAAGCTTCCCCGCTTAGAATCCAGCAAAACTCACTGAACCGAGGATGTGATAGTTGGAAGAGAGGTACAGCTCAATCCAGTTTGTTTTCGGAAATTAGACGCAAAATGACACTGCCAAAGGCATTCAAACAGGCTTCAAAATGCTGTTGTATGTATCTGCCAAAAACTCTCACTGGAGGTTAAGCTTTTACAAGCAAGTTTAACACTAAGGGAACAGGCAGCTGAATGTGCTTCTCACATCTAGCCTGTAGGAATTCTGTTTTGCAAGTTCTATGAGGAAGCCCATTGGAACCTAAGGTGGAAACAGCTTCTGAGACCTCTGTTTCAAAATCTCTGTCAAAAAGCATCAGAGAAGCGTCTCTGCTTAGAATCCAGTGTAACTCACTGAAGCGAAGATGTGGTAGTTAGAAGAGACGTAGATCTCAAAACAGTTTGTTTTCGGATATTAGACGCGAAATCACACTGCCATCAGCATTCAAACAGGCTTGAACAGTGTGTTGTATATCGCTGACAAAAACACTCACTGGAGGTTGAGCTTCTCCAAGCAACTTTTAAAACTAAGGAAAGAGGTAGCACAATGTGCTTCTCACATCTAGCCTGTAGGAATTCAGGTTTGAAAATTCTATGTGGAAGCCCATTGGGGCCTACGGTATAAAAGGCTTGTAAGACTTCTGATTCAAAATCTCTGTCAAAAAGGGTCAGAGAAGCTTCCCCGATTAGAATCCAGCATAACTCACTGAACAGAAGATGTGGTAGTTAGAAGATACGTAGAGCTCAAACAGTTTGTTCTCAGAAATTAGATGAGAAATCACTCTGCAAACGGCATTCAAACAGGCTTGAAAAGTGTGTTGTATACCTCTGCCAAAAACAGTGCAGATAGAGCTATTACAAGCAATTTTAACTCTAAGCTAAAAGGCAGCAGAATTTGCTTCACACATCAAGCCTGTAGGAATTCAGGTTTGCATGTTCTTTGTGGAAGCCCGTTGAAGCCTAAGGTGGAAACGGCTTCTGAGGCTTATGTTTCAAAATCTCTGTCAAAATGCATTCGAGAAGCTTTCCGGCTTAGAATCCAGCATATCTCACTGAACCGAAGATGTGGTAGTTAGAAGAGAGTTACAGCACAGAACAGTTTGTGTTCAGAAATTAGACGTGAAATCACACTTCCAGTGGCATTCAAACAAGCTTGAAAAGTGTGTTGTATATCTCTGCCAAAAACACTCACTGCAGGTAGAGTTTTACAAGCAAGTTTAAATGTAAGGGAGCATGCATCAGAATGTGCTTCTCACATCTAGTCTATAGGAATTCAGGTTTACAAGTTCTATTTGGAAGCCCATTGGAGCCTATGTTGGAAATGGCTTGTGAGACTTCTGTTTCAAAATCTCTGTCAAAAAGGATCAGAGAAGTTTCCCTGCTTAGAATCAAGCATAACTCACTGAACCAAAGATGTGGTAGTTAGAAGAGAGGTAGAGCTCAAAACATTTTGTTTTTGAAATTAGAAACCAAATCACACTGCCAAAGGCATTCAAACAGGATGGAAAAATTTGTGGTATATCTCTGCCAAAAACACTCACTGGAGGTTGAGATTTTACAAGCAAGTTCAATTGTAAGGGAGCAGGCAAAAAAAAGTGCTTCTCACATCTAGAATGTAGGAATTCAGGTTTGCAAATTCTATGGGGAATCCAATGGCACCCATGGTGGAAAAGGCTTTTGAGACCTCTGTTTCAAAATCTCTGTCAAGAAGTATCACAGAGGCTTCCCTGCTTAAAATCCAGCAAAACTCACTGAACCGAAGATGTTGTAGTTAAAGAGAGGTAGAGTTAAAAAAAAGTTTGTTTTCGGAATTTAGCCGTGAAATAACACTGCACATGCCATTCAAACGGCCTTGAAAAATGAGTTTTATATCTCTGCCAAAAACACTCACTGGAGGTAGAGCTTCTGAAGGCAAGTTTTAACTCTAAGATAACAGGCAGCAGAATGTGCTTCTCACATCTAGCCTGTAGGACTTCAGGTTTGCAAGTTCTATTGGGAAGCCCATTGGAGCCTAGGTTGGAAATGGCTTCTCAGACTACTGTTTTGTAATCTCTGCCAAAAAGCGTCTGAGAAGCTTCCCCACTTAGAATCCAGCATAACTCACTGAACCGAGGATGTGGTAGTTCAAAGAGAGTTACACCTCAATCCACTTTGTTTTCGGAAATTAGACGCAAAATGACACTGCCAATGGCAATCAAACAGGCTTCAAAATTGTGTTGTTTATATCTGCGAAAAACTCTCACTGGAAGTTGAGCTTTTACAAGCAAGTTTAACACTAAGGGAAAAGGCAGCTGAATGTGCTTCTCACATCTAGCCTCAAGGAATTCTGTTTTGCAAGTTCTATGAGGAAGCCCATTGGAACCTAAGGTAGAAACAGCTTCTGAGACCTCTGTTTCAAAATCTCTGTCAAAAAGCATCAGAGAAGCATCTCCACTTAGAATCCAGTGTAACTCACTGAAGCAAAGATGTGGTAGTTAGAAGAGACGTAGACCTCAAAACAGTTTGTTTTCGGAAATCAGACGTGAAATCTCACTGCCATCAGCATTCAAACAGGCTTGAACAGTGTGTTGTATATCTCCGCAAAAAACACTCACTGGAGGTTGAGCTTCTCCAAGCAAGATTTAACACTAAGGGAACAGGTAGCAGAGTATGCTTCTCACGTCTAGCCTGTAGGAATTCAGGTTTGCAAGTGCTATGTGGAAGAACATTGTAGCCCATGGTGGAAAAGTCTTGTGAGTCTTCTGTTTTTAAAATCTCTGTGAAAACTCGTCAGGGAAGCATCCCCGCTTAGAATCCAGCCTAACGCATTGAACCGAAGATGTGGTACTTAGAAGAACAGTAGACCTCAAAACAGTTTGTTTTTGGAAATTACTCTCGAAATCACACTGCAAACAGCCTTCAAACAGGTATGAAAAGTGTGTTGAATATCACTTCCAAAGACACTCACTGCAGGTAGAGCTTTTACAAACAAGTTTA
>NW_007730128.1:16796-18195 GCF_000696425.1 Galeopterus variegatus | reverse complement strand
GCAGAATGTGCTTCTCACATCTACCCTGTAGGCAGTCAGCTTTGCAAGTTCTATCTGAAAGACCATTGGAGCCTATGGTGAAAAGTGTTGTGAGACTTCTGTTTCAAAATCTCTGTCAAAAAGCATCGGAGAAGCTTCCCCGCTTAGAAAACAGCATAACTCACGGAACCAAAAATGTGGTCTTTAGAAGAGAGGTAGAGCTCAAAACAGTCTGTTTTCAGAAATGAGACACGAAATCACACAGCCAACGACATTCAAACAGGCTTGAAAATTGTGTTGTATATCTCTGCCTAAAACACTCACAAGAGGTTGAGGTTTTACAAGCAAGTTTAATTGTAAGGGTGCAGGCAGCAGAATGTGCTTCTCCCACCTACCCTGTAGGAATTCAGGTTTGGAAATTCTATGTGGAACCCCATTGGAGCCTATAGTAGAAAAGGCTTGTGAGACTTCCGTTTCAAAATCTCTGTCAAAAACTATCAGAGAAGCTTCCCCGCTTAGAATCCAGTACAACTCACTGAACCGAACATGTGGTAGTTAGAAGATACATAGAGCTCAAACAGTTTCTTCTCAGAAATTAGATGAGAAATCACTCTACAAACGGCATTCAAACACGCTTGAAAACTGTGTTGTATATCTCTGCCGAAAACACACACTGGATGTTTAGCTTTTACAAGGAAGTTTAACTCTAAGGGAGCATGCTGCAGAATGTGCTTCTCACATCTAGCATGTAGGAACTCAGGTTTGCAAGTTCTATGTGGAAGCCCATTGCAGCCTATGGTGGAAACGGCTTGTGAGTCTTGTTTTAAAATCTCTGTTAAAAAGCGTCAGAGAGGCATCCTGGCTTAGAATGCAGCATAACTCAGTGAAACGAAGATGTGGTAGTTAGACGAGAGGTAGAGTTCAAACTGTTTGTTTTTGGAAATTACACTAGAAATCACACAGCCAACAGCATTCAAACAGAATTGAAAATTGTGTTGTATATCTCTGCTGAAAGACTCACTGGAGGTTGAGCTTCTACAAGCAAGTTTTAACTCTAAGGGAACAGGCAGCAGAATGTGCTTCTCACATCTAGCCTGTAGTAATTCAGGTTTGCAAGTTCTATGGGTAAACCCAATGGGGCCTTCGGTGGAAAAGGCGTGTAAGACTTCTGTTTCGAAATCTCTGTCAAAAAGCTTCAAAGAAGCTTCACCGCTTAGAATCCAGCATAACTCACTGAAATGAAGATATGGTGGTTAGAAGTGAGGTAGACATCAAAACAGTTTGTTTTCGGAAATTAGACACAAAATCACACTGCAAAAGTCATTCAAACAGGCTTGAAAAGTGTGTTGTATATATCTGCCAAAACCACTCACTGGAGGTTGAGCTTTTTTTTTTTTTTTTTTTTTTTTTTTTTTTTTTC
>NW_007730128.1:15281-16191 GCF_000696425.1 Galeopterus variegatus | reverse complement strand
TTTTTTTGTCTTTTGTCTTTTTCCGTGTCCGGCAATGGATCGGAACCCTCAGTGTCACCCCCGTACCGGACCAGGACCGGCAACGGGATTGCAACCCTTGGTGTTGCTCCCGTGCCTCGCTCAGCCAGTGAGCGGAAACCGGTTTGTATGTGGGATCTGAACCCTCGGGTGGGAGCGCCGCCGCGCTTCCCAAGCAGCGCGCTATCCAGTGCGCCACCGGGCCGGCCCCGAGGTTGAGCTTTTAAGAGCAATTTAACTCTAAGGGAGCAGGCAGCAGAATGTGCTTCTTACGTCTAGAATGTAGGAATTCAGGATAGCAACTTCCATGGGAAAAAACAATGGAGCCTATGATGGAAAAAGTTGTGAGTGTTCTGTTTCACAATCTTTCAAAAGCATCAGAGAAGCTTCACCACTTGGAATCCAGCATAACTCACTGAACTGAAGATGTGGTAGTTAGAAGAGAGGTAGACCACAAAACAGTTTGTTTTAGGAAATTAGACGCAAAATCACACTGCAAACAGCCTTCAAACAGGTATGAAAGGTGTGTTGAATATCACTTCCAAAGACACTCACTGCAGGTAGAGCTTTTACAAACAAGTTTAACTGTAAGGGAGCAGGCTGCAGAATGTGCTTCTCACATCTACCCTGTAGGCAGTCAGCTTTGCAAGTTCTATCTGAAAGACCATTGGAGCCTATGGTGAAAAGTGTTGTGAGACTTCTGTTTCAAAATCTCTGTCAAAAAGCATCGGAGAAGCTTCCCCGCTTAGAAAACAGCATAACTCACGGAACCAAAAATGTGGTCTTTAGAAGAGAGGTAGAGCTCAAAACAGTTTGTTTTCAGAAATGAGACGCAAAATCACACTGCAAACAGCCTTCAAACAGGTATGAAAGGTGTGTTGAATATCACTTC
>NW_007730128.1:10569-14342 GCF_000696425.1 Galeopterus variegatus | reverse complement strand
ATCTTTCAAAAGCATCAGAGAAGCTTCACCACTTGGAATCCAGCATAACTCACTGAACTGAAGATGTGGTAGTTAGAAGAGAGGTAGACCACAAAACAGTTTGTTTTAGGAAATTAGACGCGAAATCACACTGCAAACGGCATTCAAACAGGATTGAAAATTGTGTTGTATATCTCTGCCAAAAAGACTCACTGGAGGTTGAGCTTTTAAAAGCCAGTTTAACTGTAAGAGAACAGGCAGCAGAATGTGCTTATCACATCTAGACTGTAGGAATTCAGGTTTGCAAGTTCTCTGTGGAAGCCCATTGGAGTCAATGGTGGAAATGGCTTGTGAGACTTCTGTTTCAAGATTTCCGTCAAAAAGCGTCAGAGAAGCTTCACCGCTTAGAATCCAGCATAAATCACTGAACCGAAGATGTGGTAGTTAGAAGTGTGGTAGAGCTCAAAACAGTTTGTTTTTGGAAATAGGACACGATATTACACTGCAAAAGTCATTCAAACAGTCTTGAAAAATTTTTGGTATATGTCTGCCAAGAACCCTCACTGGAGGTTGAGCTTTTAAAAGAAAGTTTAACTCTAAGAGAGCAGGCAGCAGAATGGGCTTCTCACATCTAGCTTGTAGGAATTCAGGTTAGCAACTTCCATGGGGAAGAACAATGTAGCCTATGATTGAAACAGTTGTGAGTCTTCTGTTTCACAATCTTTCAAAAGCGTCAGAGAAGCTTCAACACTTGGAATCCAGCATAACTCACTGAACCGAAGATGTGGTAGTTAGAAGGGAGGTAGAGCTCAAAACAGTTTGTTTTGGGAAATTAGACGCAAAATCACACTGCCACCGGCATTCAAACATGCTTGAAAAGTATGTTGTAAACCTCTGAAAAAACACTCACTAGACTTTGCAGTTTTACAAGCAAGTTTAAATCTAAGGGAGCAGGCAGCAGAATGTGCTTCTCACATCTAGCTTGTAGGAATTCAGGTTGGCAAGTTCTACGGGGAGCATATTGGAGCCTATGGTGGAAATGGCATCTAAGACTTCTGTTTCAAAATCTCTGACAAAAGGCATCCGAGAAGCTTCCCCAGTTAGAATCCATCATAACTCACTGAACCGAAGATGTGGTACCTGGAGGAGAGGTAGAGCTCAAAACAGTTTGTTTTGGGAAATTAGACGCGAAATCATACTGCCACTGGCATTCAAACAGGCTTGAAAAGTATGTTGTATACCTCTGAAAAAACACTCACTGGAGGTTGAGCTTTTGAAAGCAATTTACCTGTAAGGGAGCAGGCAGCAGAATGTGCTTATCACATCTAGCTTGTAGGGAATAAGGTTTGCAAGTTCTATGGGGAAGCCCATTGGAGCCTATGGTGGAAATGGCTTCTTAGACTTCTGTTTCAAAGTCTTTGTCAAAAAGCATCCAAGAAGCTTCCCCACTTAGAATCCAGCATAACTCACTGAAGCGAATATGTGGTAGTTAGATGAGAGGTAGAGCTCAAAACAGTTTGCTTTCGGAAATTAGACGTGAATTCACACTGCCACTGGCATTCAAACAGGCTTGAAATTTGTGTTGTATATCTCTGCCAAAAAGACCCACTGGAGTTTGAGATTTTAAGAGCAAGGTTAACTCTAAGGGAGCAGGCAGCAGAATGTACTTCTCAGATCTAGAATTTAGGAATTCAGGTTTGCAAGTTCTATGGGTAAACAGAATGGAGTCTATGGGAAACGGCTTCTGAGGCTTCTGTTTCAAAATGTCTGTCAAAAAGCGTCAGATCAGCTTCACCGCTTGGAATCCCGCATAACTCAGTGAACTGCAGATGTGGTCATTAGAGGAGAGGTAGAGTTCATACAGTTTGTTTTCGGAAATTAGACTGGAAATCACACTGCAAACGGCATTCATACAGGATTGAAAATTGTGTTGTATTTCTCTGCCAAAAAGACTCACTGGAGGTAGAGCTTTTAAAAGCCAGTTTAACTCTAAGGTAACAGGCAGCAGAATGTGCTTCCCACATCTACACTGTAGGAATTCAGATTTGCGAGTTCTCTGTGGAAGCCCATTGGAGCCAATGGTGGAAACGGCCTGTGAGAGTTCTGCTTTAAAATCTCTGTGAAAAAGCATCATAGAAGCTTCCCCGCATAGAATCCAGCATAACTCACTGAACTGAAGATGTGGTAGTTAGAAGGGTGGTAGAGCTCAAAGCAGTTTGTTTTCAGAAATAAGTCACGGTATTACCCTGCAAAAGGCATTCAAACAGGTTTGAAAAATTTGTGGTATATGTCTGCCAAGAACCCTCACTGGAGGTTAAGCTTTTTAAAGGAAGTTTAACTCTAAGAGAGGAGGCAGCAGAACGTGCTTCTCACACCTAGCCTGTAGGAATTCCGGTTAGCAAATTCCATGGGGAAGAACAATGGAGCCTATGATGGAAACAGTTGTGTCTTCTGTTTCACAATCTTTCAGAAGCGTCAGAGAAGTTTCACCACTTGAAATCCAGCATAACTCACTGAACCAAAGATGTGGTAGTTAGAAGAGAGGTAGAGCTCAAAACAGTTTGTTTTGGGAAATTAGACACGAAATCACACTGCCACTGGCATTCAAACAGCCTTGAAAAGTATGTTGTATACCTCTGAAAAAGTACTTACTAGACTTTGAAGTTTTACTTGCAAGTTTAACTCTAAGGGAGCAGGTGGCAGAATGTGCTTCTCACATCTAGCTTGTAGGAATTCAGGTCGGCAAGTTCTTTGGGGAAGCCCATTGGAGCCTATGGTGGAAACGGCTTCTGAGACTTCTGTTTCTAAATCTCTGTCAAAAAGCGTCAGAGAAGATTCACCGTTTAGAATACAGCATAACTCAGTGAACCGAAGATGTGGTAGTTAGAGGAGAGGTAGATTTCATACATTTTGTTTTCGGAAATTAGACTAGAAATCACACTGCAAAAGGTATTCAAACAGGCTTTAAAGTGTGTTTTATATCTCTGACAAAAACACTCACTGGAGGATGAGCCTCTTCAAGCAAGTTTTAACACTAAGGGAACAGGTAGCAGAATGTGCTTCTCACATCTAGCCTGTAGGAATTCAGGTATGCCAGTTCTATGTGGAAGTCCATTGGAGCCTATGGTGGAAACGGCTTGTGAGACTTCTGTTTCAAATTCTCTGTCAAAAAGTGTCAGAGAAGCTTCCCCGCTTAGAATCCAGCCTATCTCACTGAAATGAAGATGTGGTACTTAGAAGAATGGTAGAGCTCAAAAAACTTTGTTTTCGGAAATTAGACACAAAATAACATGGCAAAATGAATTTGCAAAGGATTGAAAATTTTGAGGTATATCTCTGCCGAAAACACTCACTGATTGTTGAGCTTTTACAAGCATGTTTAACTCTAAGGGAGCAGGCAGCAGAATTTGCATCTCACATCTAGAATGTAGGAATTAATGTTTGCAACTTCTATGGCGAAACCGAATGGAGCCTATGATGGAAACGGCTTGTGAGACTTCTGTTTCAAAATCTCTGTCAAAACACGTCAGAGAAGTCTCCCTGCTTAGAATCCAACATAACTCACGGAACCGAAGATGAGTTAGTTAGAGGAGAGGTAGAGCTGAAAACAGTTTGTTTTCGGAAATTAGACACAAAATAACATGGCAAAATGAATTTGCAAAGGATTGAAAATTTTGAGGTATATCTCTGCTGAAAACACTCACTGATTGTTGAGCTTTTACAAGCATGTTTAACTCTAAGGGAGCAGGCAGCAGAATTTGCATCTCACATCTAGAATGTAGGAATTAATGTTT
>NW_007730128.1:7988-9635 GCF_000696425.1 Galeopterus variegatus | reverse complement strand
AAAGCGTCAGAGAAGTTTCCCCGCATAGAATCCAGCATAACTCACTGAACCGAAGATGTGGTAGTTAGAAGAGAGGTAGAGCTCAAAACACTATGTTTTCGGAAATTAGTCTGGAAATCACACTGCCACCGGCATTCAAACAGGCTTGAAAATTGTGTTCTATATCTCTGCCAAAAAGACTCACTGGAGGTTGAGCTTTTAAGAGGAAGTGTGACTCTAAGGGAACAGGCAGCAGAATGTGCTTCACACATGTAGCCTTAGGAATTCAGGTTTGCAAGTTCTCTGTGGAAGCCCATTAGAGTCAATGGTGGATACGGCTTCTGAGACTTCTGTTTCAAAATCTCTTTCAAAAGGCATCCAAGAAGCTTCCCCACTTAGAATCCAGCATAACTCACTGAACCGAAGATGTGGTAGTTAGTAGAGAGGTAGACCACAAAACAGTTCGTTTTCGGAAATGAGACACGAAATCACACTACAAAAGGCATTCAAATGAGCTTGAAAAGTGTGTTTTATATCTCTGACAAAAAAACTCACTGGAGGTTCAGCTTTTCAAAGCCAGTTCAACTCTAAGAGAACAGGCAGCAGAATGTGCTTCTCACATCTAGCCCATAAGAATTCAGGTGTGCAAGTTCTCTGTGGAAGCCCATTGGAGCCAGTAGTGGAAACGGCTTGTGAGACTTCTGTTTTAAAATTTCTGTGAAAAAGCATCAGAGAAGCTTCCCCGCATAAAATCCAGCATAACTCACGGAATCGAAGATGTGGTAATTAGAAGAGCCGTGGAGCTCAAACACATTGTTTTCGGAAATTTGACTGGAAATCACACTGCAAATGGCATTCAAACAGGATTGAAAATTGTGTTGTATATCTCTGCCAAAAACACTCACTGGAGGTTGAGCTTTTAAAAGCAAGTTTAACTGTAAGGGAGCAGGCAGCAGAATGTGCTTATCACATCTAGCATGTAGGAATTCAGGTTTGCAAGTTCAAGGGGGTAGACCATTGAAGCCGGTGGTGGAAACGGCTAGTGAGACTTCTGTTTCAAGATTTCTGTCAAAAAGCATCAGAGAAGCTTCCACGCTTAGAATCCAGCACAAATCACTGAACCAAATATGTGGTAGTTAGAAGAGAGGTACAGCTCAAAAGTCTTTGTTTTGGGAAATTAGTCGTGAAATCACGCTGCAAACAGAATTCAAACAGGCTTGAAGTGTTTGCTGTATATCTCTGCAAAAAACACTAACTGCAGGTAAAGCTTTTACAAGCAAGTTTAACACTAAGCGAGCAGGCAGCGAAATGGGATATTCCCATCTAGCCTATAGGAATTCAGGTTAGACAATTCTATGTGGAAGCCCACTGGAGCCTATGGTGGAAACAGCTTGTGAGACTTCTGTTTCAAACTCTCTGTCAAAAGGCATCAGGGAAGTTTCCCAGCTTAGAATCCTGCCTAACTCACTGAACCCAAGATGTGGTACTGAGAACAGAGGTAGAGCTCAATACAGTTTGTTTTGAAAAATTAGTCATGAAGTCACACTGCCCCCAGCTTTCAAACAGGCTGGAAATGTTTGTTGTATACCTCTGAAAAAACACAGACCAGACTTTGCAGTTTTACAAGAAAGTTTAAATCTAAGGGAGCAGGCAGCAGAATGTGCTTCT
>NW_007730128.1:7452-7800 GCF_000696425.1 Galeopterus variegatus | reverse complement strand
GTTTCAAAATCTCTGTCAAAAAGCGTCAGAGAAGCTTCCCTGCTTAGAATCCACCATAACTACCTGACCCGAAGATCTGGTAGTTAGAAGAGAGGTGCACCTCAAAACAGTTTGTTATCGCAGTTTAGACTGGAAATCACACTGCAAATGGCATTCAAACATGATTGAAAATTGTTTTGTATATCTCTGCCAAAAAGACTCACTGGAGGTTGAGCTTTGAAAATCCAGTTTTCCTCTAAGGGAACATGCAGCAAAATGTGCTTCTAACATGTAGCCAGTCGGAATTCAGGTTTGTAAGTTCTCTGTGGAAGCCCATTGGAGACAATGGTGGAAACAGCTTGTGAAACT
>NW_007730128.1:5024-6075 GCF_000696425.1 Galeopterus variegatus | reverse complement strand
TAACTCACTGAACCGAAGATGTGGTAGTTAGAAGAGAGGTAGAGCTCAAAACAGTTTTTTGTTTTTTTTTTTGTTTTTTTTTTTTTTGGAAATTACACGTGAAATCATGATGCAAACGAAATTCAAACAGGCCTCTAATGTGTGTTGTATATCTCTGTAAAAAACACTCACTTCATGTAGAGCTTTTACAAGCAAGTTTAACTCTTAGAGAGCAGGCAGCAGAATGGGTTTCACACTTCTAGCCTGTAGGAATTCGTCTTTCCAAGTTATATGGGAAAGCCCATTGGAGCATACGTTGGAAATGGCTTGTGAGACTTCTGTTTCAAAATCTCTATCAAAAAGCACCAGAGAGGCTTCCCCACTTTGAACTCAGCATAACTCACTGATCCAAAGATGTGGTAGTTAGAAGAGACGTTGAGCTCAAAACAGTTTTTTTCCGGAAATTAGACGTGAAATCATACTGCAAACAGCACTCAAACAGGATTGAAAAGTGTGTTGTTTATCTCTGCCAAAAACAATCACTGCAGGTAGAGCTTTTATAAGCAAGTTTAACACTAAGAGATAAGGCAGCAAAATGGGCTTTTTACATCTAGCCTGTAGGCATTCATAGTTGAAATTTCTATGGGGAATACTATTGGAACCTATGGTGGAAACGGCTTCTGAGACTTCTGTTTCAAAACCTCTGTCAAAAAGCGTGAGAGAAGCTTTTCCGCTTAGAATCCAGCACAAATCACTGAACCAAAGATGTGGTAGTTAGAAGAGAGGTAGACCACAAAACAGTTCGTTTTCGGAAATGAGACACGAAATCACATGGCAAAAGGCATTCAAACAGGCTTGAACAGTGTGTTTTATATCTCTGCCAAAAACACACACTGGAGGTTGAGCTTCTTCAAGCAACTATTAACACTAAGGGAACAGGTAGCAGAACGTGCTTCTCACATCTAGCCTGTAGGCATTCAGGATTGCCAGTTCTTTGTGGAAGCCCATTGGAGCCTATGTTGGAAACGGCTTGTGAGACTTCTGTTTCAAAATCTCTGTCAAAAAGCGTCAG
>NW_007730128.1:2515-2996 GCF_000696425.1 Galeopterus variegatus | reverse complement strand
GGCTTCTTAGACTTCTTTTTGAAAATCTCTGTCAAAAAGCATCCGAGCAGCGTTCCCTCATAGAATCGAGCATAACACACTGATCGGAAGATGTGGTAGTTAGAAGAGCGGTAGAACTCAAACAGTTAGTATTCGGGAAATAGACTGGAAATCACACTGCAAATGGCACTGAAACAGACTTGAAAAGTGTGTTGTAAATCTCTGCCAAAAACACTCACTGGAGTTTGAGCTTTTAAAAGNGCTTAGAAACCAGCATAACTCACTGAACCGAAGATGTGGTAGTTAGAAGAGTGGTAGAGTTTCAAACAGTTTGTTTTTGGAAATAACACACGATATGACACTGCAAAAGGCATTCAACCAGGCGTGAAAAGAGTGCTGTATATATTTGCCACAAACAGTCACTGAAGGTTGAGCTTTTCCAAGCAAGTTTAACTATAAGGGAGCAGGCAGCAGAATGTGCTTCTCACATCTAGAATGTAGG
>NW_007730128.1:0-541 GCF_000696425.1 Galeopterus variegatus | reverse complement strand
TCTGTTTTAAAATCTCTGTGAAAAAGCGTCACAGAGGCTTCCCGGCATAGAATCCAGTATAACTCACTGAACCAAAGATGTGGTCGTCAGAAGAGAGGTAGAGATCCAAACCGTTTGTTTTCGGCAATTAGACTGGAAATCACACTGCAAACAGCTTTCAAACAGGATTGAAAAGTGTGTTGTATATCTCGGTCAAAAACACTCACTGCAGGTTGAGCTTTTACAACCAAGTTTAACCCTAATGGAACACGCAGCAGAATGTGCTTCTCACATCTGGAATGTAAGAATTCAGGTTCACAATTTCCATGGGGAAAAAGAAAGGAGGCTATGGTGGAAAAGGCTACTGAGACTTCTGTTTCAAAATTTCTGTCAATAAGCATCAGAGAAGCTTCACCGCTTAGAATCCAGCATAACTCTGTGACCCGAAGATGTGGTAGTTAGAGGAGAGGTAGAGTTCAAAGAGTTTGTTTTCGGAAATTAAACTGGAAATCACACTGCAAACGGCAATCAAACAGGCTTGAAAAGTGTGTTGTAAATCTCT
>NW_007730127.1:191896-206065 GCF_000696425.1 Galeopterus variegatus | reverse complement strand
GGAGGGAGAGGGAGAGGGGAAAGGGGAAGGAAATGGGATGGAAGAAGGAGGAAGGAGGAAGGAGGAGTGGCCGGATTGAGGCCTGTGGCACCCCCCACATTCCCACAGGGGAGACTAGGGGGCTTCTAGCAATGGCTTGGTCATTGCTGGGCTGGGTGCAGATGTCAGAGGGTTGTGGCAAAAGCCCTTGCTTCCCAGCAGCCCAGCTCGGGAACCTGGGGCTCTTCTTGCTGTGGCTTGGTGGCTGTGGCTTGGTGGTCATCGTTCAAGTGGCTGTGGGTGTGGGGGGTGTGGTCGAGGCCCTCAGCTCCCCACTGCCCTGGCTTGGGAGAGCTTGGGGCACTTCCTGTGTCAGCTCAGTGGTCATCACTGGGCTGATTGCTCGTGTTGAGGGGGCGTGGCTGAGGTCCTTGTTACCTACCTTCACGACTGGTTTTGGGTGTTGGGGGGCATTACTGAGGCCCCTACCCCTTCACCCTTTCTGGTTTGGTAGCCCAAGGGACTTTCAGTCCTCCTAGGTGTTATAGGTGTTCTTTGGTGAAATGAGACCTTTATTAGTTAATATCAAACTTTGTCTCTGGTTGTGGGTACTTTGTTTTTTCTTTCAGTTCTGTGTTGGATTATTTGCTGTTCCCACCACTTAAACTTGTGCTAGAACTAATTTGTTGTCATTTGCTTACTTCAAAAATGGGGGAACTTCCTGTGGGGACCAGCACTTGAGCTCTGTGATTGAGCTAAATTGCCGCTTTGCTGCTGATTCCCTGGGGAAGGCTTTTTGTGCAGCTCAGGTTTTAATGGTTGATTTTATAGGCACTTCCGGCATTGTGAGATCTGGTGCACCTGGGTTGTGTAGAAACTCTGGTCTGGGCCTGAGTCTTTTCATCAATCTGCACCCCCTGCAGTTCTATATTCCTGACCAGTCTCCTCTGAGTGGGCAGATCAGCTGTCCTTGCTGTGCCCCAGTGTTCTCCCAGTGGGCCCATCTCACCCACCACCTGTGCTGCAAACATTTCCCATGGGACGAGCTGTGTGCAGGTCCCTTGAGATGACTCACCAGCCTCTGAGTGTCTCCTTTTTTTCAGTTGCTGTGGATCCTCGCTCCTGTGTGGGTCCATGGGAACCCTATTAGTGGTCTTGCTGGCCAGGGGGCCCTCTTCCCCCTGCTGCCTTCAAGCAACTCCATCCAAAAGGCACAGCTGTGGCTTTTGCTGGCTTCTGCTCTGTGAGCTCAGCCGCTCCAGCTGGGAAGTAGCCAGGATTCAAAATGGTCAAAGTGGTTCTTTCTTTCTTTCATCGTGTCTTCTCCTGCCTTCATGCACTCCGTAGGTCTCTCCTCCTCTTCCCCTGAGCTCTAGTGGCCCCAGCTTGGCTGTTGTTGCTTTTTCATAGTTGTAAATTGGTTGATTTGTGGGAGAGAGTGAAGCTGGGGACCATCTAGTTCGCCATCTTGACCAGAAGCCAGTAATATTTTATTGAATGCCAGAGAGTGACTTTATCTTGTTTGGTGCTGGTTATTTGAGTATTCCTATAAATGTGCTTTGTGTTGAGACACCGTTTTGCAACTTAAAAAATAGATTGTTGTTTTTGTGTTTTGCTTTTTAGGATTCGTTAGATGAGCAAGACCCCTCTGAATTACTGTATTGCATGCTTCATGAATTTTGAATATGTCCAGTCCTACTGGATTGAACAGGTGCTTGTCCATCCCTGATGTGAGTGTCAACTGCTATTCCCGCTAATCCTTTTAGGGTTTTTTTGTTTTACCCCTATGGCCTTGAGTAGTTTCCTTAATGCGTATGCTCATCAGAACTCTGCTGAAGTTCTTAGTCTCCTGAATAACAGGAAAAGAATCTTCGCATATATCTGGGTGTCTCTGTGAATCTCTCTCCTCTCTGATACTGTGTTCTGCAAATTCTAGCTGCCATGGGCTCAATGGACATTCAGCTTGCACTATGATCTAGGCATTTTTTTTTAAGGTGGTAAGCTGGAGAAGTAATTGGGCTTATCTTTTTTTTTTCTTTTCTTTCAGTAATCATTGCCATTTATTGTGTCATGTCCAATGCCTTGAAGACAGTTGTTTCATGTATTTTTTTCCTGCCTTTTTTTTGGTTGTTCATGTGTCTTGTGGTAAGAAAGAAATGAAGTTAAATCCAGCCATGGATTAAATGAAGTTAAATCCAGCTCTTTTACTCCACCACGTCAGAGCAGAAATAAGTATACGTATTTTTATTTTTATATAATATGTGCTCACAATGGTTTGAAGGGTAAATGTATTTTTTGTTTTTATAGGTATTGACAGATTTTATTTAAAAATCTAACAAATTACACTTTCACTAACAATATATAAAAGAACATTTTTATGTATTACCTAAAAAATGTTTTTTTCTAAATGTTTCTAGTCTGGTGAAAAATTACCAATTGATTTTAAATTAATAATTTGCATTTTTTATTATTGAATTTAAGCATGATTTTATATTCCTGTTGGTCATTTGAACTTGCTCTTCTGTGAATTGCTGCTATATATTTTCCTAAATTTTTTACTCTTGTGCTGTTCTTTATTTTCTTATCAATTTGTAAAAGTATATTATTCTTTGAAAAAATAAATCTTGTCTGTAATCTGTATTGTGAATATTTCTCTCAAATGCATATTTTAACTTTTTTAACTAATATATTTTTTACAGGTTTGTCATATACCTGATTTTTAATTTAAAAGTTTTAATTTTAATTAGTTGACTTAAAACAGCACTTTTTTTTATAGCACAAATTTTATACTATCTTGGTTAAGAAGGACATTCTTTCTCCTGATTGCAAAAGTAGTATTCTAGTATTCTTTACAAGTCCAGGTCAAAGGGAAACTGAAACCAGAACAGCTACTTCTGTGTCCTTTCCATTTTATCATATTTTGTTAGTTGAATAATCATAAGCTAGTAATTAAAATAGACTTTCAATTTCCAAGAAAGGAAGGAAAAGAGAAAGGAAAGAGACAGAGAGAAAATAGAGGTATTTAGATCATAAACTTTTTTAAAAATTCAAAACATATGTATCTGTTACATCTAGATTATTTTGAGAAACAAGTTATGTTGTTAATTATCATCATCAGACCCATCAAATGAGATTCAACACATTTCAAAAAGTTTTACTTGATCAATCAAGTTTTCTAAACCAGCTGGTAAAAGCTCTACTTGAGAATGGAATTTGAATGTGTATTTTAGTACAGACAGTAGCGATGAAAGAAAATGTAAAAGTGTGTAGTATAAGATGTCATAAACTCTTTTAATAACATCCTCTTAGTTTATGGATGAGAAAAGATGGTAGCAGATTGATATGAAGTCAGTTCTAAGACCATGATGTCTACCTACAGTTAGTTTATTTTCAACTGAATGACAGCATGCACTTTAGAAATGAATTTTATAATCATAGCTCTCTAGCATCTCTAATTGAACAGTCACACACCATAACATGATAAGAAGACCTTGTCTTTTATTTTAGTTCTAATACCATAAGAATTGGAAATCTTAAATGGTTCATTTTACTTTATTGTATCTTTGGAGCTGTCCAAATTTCACTAAGTGGTATTCTTTCCTTTCTGTCATAAAGAATCTGATATAAAAAGTAGACATCCAATTAACCACTCCCCTAACACCACAGCTTTCTCTTCAGAATAATATTTTAGCTTTGAGATATGCTTAAGCTTAACCCTCTCATGACATTTTGCTGTCAAACGTTCAGGTGGATTGCATTAAAGACATTAATTTTCCTGCCAATCTCTCAAAACAGTGCTTCAGAAATGTCCAATAATACAGCACATATTGTAAGACGACCTGAACCTATTGTTATAACATGTAATGTTATTCAGTCTACCTATATTATCTTGTCCTGTACCCCTATGAGTATAGTAATGGTGTTTATATGGTATCTCTTTGTAAAATCATCACATTATACCATCTTAAAAAGAAAAGGAAAGGAAATATGTAAGTGAATTTAGAAGCAACATAAACCAAGCAGTGTTTTCAGATATTCCATCAAGTGATATATTTTATCCAGTATAAGTATTATAGTGTTAGTGATTTTCTTATAAAAGTAAGCATAGAATTTTTCACAAATTTGACCATCATTCATACACCCAATGCAATGTCTATCTTTTTATTCAATTTTATTAAAAGTAACAACAATTTTGTAAGTTTAATCTTATTTCTTCAAATATACTATAGGTTCCTCAGGACTTACCTTGATATTTATATGTCTCTTGCATCCCCCATGACTGCCTATAGCTGCATGTATAGCAGACACTCAAAAACACTTATTGATTTTTTCTTCAACAATTTAGAAATATGTACTGAACAGCCTTCAGGTGACATAAATATTAGTAAAACACATTAATACCTATGCTCAAAGAACATATATTTAACAAGGTTGATAAGACAGAATCATACAACCTATTTACACACATATATTCACCCCAAAACAGAATAGAAATTAGAAGGAACAAGCCATAAAGATGTAAACAAATTGTTATCAGAGTTTAGAAAACAGTTTACAACTGATTTAGTAAAATTAAGAAAGTCTCCATGAAGAAGCGTAATTCGACATGGTTTATGGAGAAGTTTTACAAATGGACAAAGAGGAAGGCATTTCACATAGAGAGAAACACATTCAAAAGTTTGAAAGTACAGGTTATGTTCATGGGATAAATAATTCGACATGGTTTATGGAGAAGTTTTACAAATGGACAAAGAGGAAGCCATTTCACATAGAGAGAAACACATTCAAAAGTTTGAAAGTACAGGTTATGTTCATGGGATAAAAGTCATCCATTTTGATCAAAACATAGGGACTGTTCACAGGAACAGAGTAAGGTCCAGGCTATAGTATCTGAGGACCAATTATAAAGGTAAAAATCAATGATAAGCTGAGGAATTTATACTTAATAGTCATTTTTAAATAGGTAGATGGAGTGCCAAGAGCAACAACCATAAAAGCACCAAGAGGTATATTTTCAGTAAAATTGGATGTCTGAGAAAACCTCATAACCCAATCATGTGACTACTTTCAGAGGCAACAAACCTGAACAGAGAAAGCTTAATTTTAGAAAATCTCAGAAATTTTTTGGAATTATTCATTACCTTAAGGAAGGGAATTCACAAAGGTATTACAGACAGAGTAGTGATGAAAGAAAATGTATATTATGAAAGACTTGAACATTTTTTAAAACACAACTTGACTGGGGCTTCGTTGGTGAGCAAATATAACAAGTACATAGTATAAAATGTTGTGTACCCTTTTAATACAACTTCAGGCTGTTGATTAAGGTTGAGCATGGACAGGGCTTGAATGCTAGGTCAGCAAATAGAGAGACAATATGGAAAGGTCTGAGTGACCCAGAAATGGAAACTTGGAAAGTAAGAGCAAAAAAGTCTCTAATAATTTATTAAGCAAATTGCTGTGAGGTTCAGACTGTGTCCCACACCAGCCAACAGCTTGTAAAGAAACCTGAAACTCACAGCTGTTATTAAAAACCCTCTTGAACCAGGTTAGAGGAAAGGTACAGAAGTCATGGTTATAATTCTTGGCTGTAACAAAACAAAAGGGAGATTATAAACAGGAAAGTCTGAAAAGCTACCCTGGCCCACTCATCCCATTCAGAGCAAATGCTTACAAATGCTTACTTAGGAAAATACAGCCATTTAAATAAGAGCCACATAATGAAAATATGCAATATTCATACCAAGATATTATATAACCCAAGAGAAAAATATCAGTACAACTTTTTTTTTTAAAATTGGATGTCTGAGAAAACCTCATAACCCAATCATGTGACTACTTTCAGAGGCAACAAACCTGAACAGAGAAAGCTTAATTTTAGAAAATCTCAGAAATTTTTTGGAATTATTCATTACCTTAAGGAAGGGAATTCACAAAGGTATTACAGACAGAGTAGTGATGAAAGAAAATGTATATTATGAAAGACTTGAACATTTTTTAAAACACAACTTGACTGGGGCTTCGTTGGTGAGCAAATATAACAAGTACATAGTATAAAATGTTGTGTACCCTTTTAATACAACTTCAGGCTGTTGATTAAGGTTGAGCATGGACAGGGCTTGAATGCTAGGTCAGCAAATAGAGAGACAATATGGAAAGGTCTGAGTGACCCAGAAATGGAAACTTGGAAAGTAAGAGCAAAAAAGTCTCTAATAATTTATTAAGCAAATTGCTGTGAGGTTCAGACTGTGTCCCACACCAGCCAACAGCTTGTAAAGAAACCTGAAACTCACAGCTGTTATTAAAAACCCTCTTGAACCAGGTTAGAGGAAAGGTACAGAAGTCATGGTTATAATTCTTGGCTGTAACAAAACAAAAGGGAGATTATAAACAGGAAAGTCTGAAAAGCTACCCTGGCCCACTCATCCCATTCAGAGCAAATGCTTACAAATGCTTACTTAGGAAAATACAGCCATTTAAATAAGAGCCACATAATGAAAATATGCAATATTCATACCAAGATATTATATAACCCAAGAGAAAAATATCAGTACAACTTTTTTTTTTGTAGATTAGCAAAACTCCCCAGAAAAATGTTGCCACAAAGTAGACATTCCAACACAAATTTAAAAAAAAAAGAAAAAAAAAATTGAAAGAAGCAATTATTTCTACGAAAGAACACCAGGAAGAATATATACAAAAATTCTGAGGCAATATGCCCAACCTTAAGATGGTAAACAAAAACATACAGAACTCAGAAAATAAATAGATGAGAAACTAAAAGCATTGATAAATGAAGACTTAATGACAAGGAGCACAAAGGAGAACAGATCTCACATTAAGCCAGTAATAGACAGATTATAGAATTGAGAAAACTGAATAAAGATATTATTTAAGGAAGTAAAGAAAAAATTAGATATGGAATACGATTCAAGAGTATTCAACATATGCTCAATTGAATTTCCAAATAAGAAAGGCAATAATAATAATAATAATAATAATAATAATAATAATAATAATAATAATAATAAAATACAGCAATAATTGTTAAATTGAAATGAAAATGTATATTATATTAAATGGCATTACATTTAGATTGTCCATTTTAATTTAACTTGCAATAATTAACATGAATTCTGTTGATCTATTTCTAGCCTAATTTTACATGTCTAAACTGGTCATATTTATTCATCAAAATCGTGCCCATTTTAAATGTTTGAATACTTACTCAAACATTACATTTCTCAGTAATTTCTAATATCTCTAATAATCATCTGCCAAATAGATGTAATCACTTGCTTTTTTAAATTTCAGAGAACTTCAAGTCTTGTGACAGTTTTTATAGTTTGCCTCATTACATTTCTCAGTAATTTCTAATATCTCTAATAATCATCTGCCAAATAGATGTGATCACTTGCTTTTTTAAATTTCAGAGAACTTCAAGTCTTGTGACAGTTTTTATAGTTTGCCTTTATTCTAAATTTATTTCATTTTGTTTTTATTATTCATGTGTTTTCTTAGCATATAGATTTTAAATGCTATTCTGAGATAGCAGAGTAATGGGTGGAATACATTTGTTTAATATTCAATTCTTTGAATATGCTGGTGAAAATGGTAGATGGTTAGTAAATATTTGTTGATTTTATGAGTGAAGTATAAGCATCGGTTACTAGGTTAAATAGCTTATATGGGCTGAATCTAATATTACTTTTGTCATGCAGTCATGCACTGGAAACAGTGTACTTGTCACTTGCGAGCTCTTGTAACTTGAGCCACAGTAAACTCTACCTATATCTACACATATGTATTTCTGATTTTATATACATATATTTAATTATATATATGATTAAAATGTTCACTCCAATTTGGAATTTATCTTTTAGCATCTCCAAATCACATTTCTGCAGAAAATCAGGTTGCAAATGTTTACATATTTTAGAGACTTCTCTACACACCCCAACTGTGTCATAGGTTTTTATTCTCTTCAAGGTTTGTTCATTAACAGATTCTAATTAGAATCTTGCACTTTCTGGCTTTATCTGTCATTTGACTAGCCATCTTGAATAAAGAAGATAATGATTACAGATTTTATATTAAATAATATGCACTCATTATTTTCCAACTCCAGACTGTCAGGTACGGAATTTGTTAATGTCCTTCTACAACTTTGAACTGCTTTGCATTTTGTTTACTGTCCAAACAAAATGGTATCGTCTTCCACAACTTCTTTACTTTAGGGGTAAATCTTGAGTGATACTGAAATATTTCTAATTCTTTGAATATACTTTCTCACTCCCCATTGACCTTTCACATAATCTTCTTTCTGCTTGGAATGCCTTTTACCATTACTCACATGCAAGGTCTTGTTCATGCTTAAGCTGTTGGCTCCAAATGTCTTTCATTTGTGGGAAAAGCATGTTGAATCATTTTTTTCTCTTCTCACTTCATGTTTTTTTATATCTGTCCATCAGAGAATTATCAGATCGAGTTATAATTGTTTACTTATATGCCTCTTTTTACTGGATTTTAAAAAATAATACTTTTATGCTAATTTAGTAAAAATTTAGTTAATTTAGCTCCATGTAATTAATTCTTTTTCTACTTGATGTTGAGTTACCAGTTTTTATGAACTATCAGTTTCTTCATTATAGTTCTGGAAATTCTTACCAGTCCAATGCTATGATTTTAAAGTCTTCAGAAACCTGGACATGTTAGTGTCTTCTCCATGAATTTTAAACTCTTCAGTGACATGAATATTGCCTTATTATCTTTCTAAGCCCATTATTTTAGACAGTGCTTGGAACCTAGTTGGTGGTCAGTAATGGTAGTTATTAATTTATTTATTACTTTAAACTAAATGAATTCTCTTTATCTTTATTTGCTCAATAATGAAGCCTCAGTAAATTTGCATTTTAAAAATTGTTCAAGTCTTTCAGCATGTCACAGTATAATCCATATTCTTCTGAGAACCCTTATTTCAATGACCATTACAAAGGATCTTCAGGTAAAGTGCTTTATTTCATTTTTTAAATTTTCTATCCCTCTTTTTGGGCAATGTGAACAAAATACTTTACCACTCTGTGCTTCAATTTTGGGACCTGTAAAACAGGGATAATAACAACATCTACCTTGTAGGGTTATTGTGAGGATTAAATAAATTTATATATGTAAAGTACTTAAAATAGGGCCTAGCATATATATGAATGCCCCTAAAATGATTTCTGTAACTATTATTTCTCTTCCTAGCTGCTTTGTGATCTATTTTCTTTACTCATCCTAGCCTTTGTCTGTATAGTGTCCAAATGGTAAAAAGACCTTGCAATATCTCCTTGCAATGCCAGCCCAACTGACTGTGGCAGTTCCTGAAAGTGATCACTTCCCAGGTGCTGAGAGTTTTTCCCAGCTGCTGCCTATAGAGGCATGGTTTTTTATTTTAATTTTATTTTTTATTTTTACATTATGTGCTGACAATGACCAGGGCCATTCCTCAGAAACAAAAGTGATCCCATATATTTCAGAAACAATTTATGGGAAATAACAGCTTGCACCTAATTGTACTTAATGAGAAGATCTATTTTGAAAGGGAAAATAAAACATATTATTAAATTAACATTATTAATATTGTTATTTGGTAATCCACACCTGCTTTATGGGCATTCCTGTGTTCCAGGAACAAAACTCCATGAAGAATTACTTATATCATTACAAGTCATTTTGAGGAAACAAACAGCTCTGATTCTGCTGGAAAATATGTATTTACAGTCAAGAGGATAGAGCTGAGATGAAGAGATGTGATCAGGCTCAATATAAAATATGTATGATAGAACATGGCTGTCAAGATCAAATATGATTAACAAGTGCCTGGTACAATGTTCCACATTTAGCTGTTATTAAAATGTGTAGAATATCTTTAAAAAACTGTTGCAAATAAATATGTATAATAATTATAAATAACATTCTGAAATATATAAATATAACTAGAAAATTTACTTGTAATTAGTGTTTCAGTGACTAATTTCTATGTGTTAGGCCTATATCTAGAAATTGAATTTGTCTAGTATGCTTAAATTTCCCCCTTTGATTCATTACAATCCTTGATAAGTATGTTCTATCATTTTCTTCTACTCTTTCTCTCTTTAGTCTTTGATAACAAATGGATATTTAATGTTCCTCTTCACTAGCTTTTGCTTCTTTGTCTTTCATACTCGTTCTTTTCCTGAAAATGCTATCAAATCACATGGCAGGCAACACTTCAGCTTTTCTAGTGGGTATGCTCATGACTTGGAAAGTGAGAAACCCAGGAAACATTTTTTTTTTTTAAATATTACAGTTTATTTGAAATTCCCCAAATCACATTTTATTAGTAATTATTGAAATTTTTGCACTTCAGCTTTTCTAGTGGGTATGCTCATGACTTGGAAAGTGAGAAACCCAGGAAACATTTTTTTTTAAAATATTACAGTTTATTTGAAATTCCCCAAATCACATTTTATTAGTAATTATTGAAATTTTTGACCCAAAATTTCTTTTGGAATCTGAAAATTTGGACATTAAGGACTATCATTTGATTCCACCAAATGCATTTTTTTTATACAAGGGCTGTATGTATTCTGCACTACCAATAAGTTTCTTAGGCAATGGAATAATGTGCATTATGGTATGAATGCTATTAAAAGAAATTAGAAAGAACTACATTCATATTTACTATATGAATATAAAACAAATATTTTGTTAAAAATTCAATACACAATTATTTCTTCGTTCACTTAATATATTTTTAATACGATCATCTACAATGTAGCAGTCAGCGTTTGAGACAAAATCCTTGTAAACAAAACAGGTAACAGAATCTTTGCCCTCATGGAGCTTACATTCTAGTTCAAATATATGGTTATGTAAAAGATGTATATAACCACTTGTTATTAAAATTATACATGAAAGGGCTGGCCCGGTGGCGCACTCAGTAGAGTGTGGCGCTTGGGAGCATGGCGGCGCTCCCGCCCAGGGTTCGGACCCCATATAGAGACCGGTCCACTCACTGGTTGAGCGCGGTGTGGGAGTGACACCGAGGGTTGCAATCCCGTTGCCGGTCATGGTACGGGCGCGACATTGAGGGTTGCAATCCCGTTACCGGTCACGAAAAAAGACAAAAAGGAAAAAAAAAATTATACATGAAAGACTACTGTTTTGAACTATCTTTTCAAAAGAAATATTTTAACAGGTAAAGAGAGTCAGTTTTTGCTACAGATTTACTTCTGTAGATATTTAATTAGAAAATTCTTCACCCAGTCTTAAAATGTTTTGCCAGTTAAATTCTTACAATGGGACTATGAGCATACAGGGGCTTTATGTGATGAGCCTCTGCCCTTGCTTTCGTCTTTGTCTGGAACGCTCTCCCCAGATATTTTAATGGCCCAATCATCTCTTATTTCACTCAAGCTTCTCTTGAAATTCCCCCAGAGGTAATGTCCCTTGTAACTCTAAAAGAGCACTTTTTATTCTCTTCCCTGTATCTGCTCTATTTTTTTTAATACAATTATCACCAGTTGATTTATTACATATGTGGTTTGCCTACTGTCTCTCTTACCGTGTAGAATGAATAGATCGTGATAACAGTAAATTCATTCCATCACTCCCATATCCTGTTTCTGCAACAGTGATGGGAACGTAGTAGGCATTCAGAAGATATTGGTGACTATTTGTTAAGTAAGAATGTATAGATGAAATCTCAAACTAATAAATGTATACAGGCAATTTATATTGAACAGTTATTTTAAACCAGGAAAAGTCTATTCTGTTCTTCCTAGCATAAGAATGGTCTATTTATTATAAAAAGAAGATTACGCAGGTGTTTAGTTATACCTTTCAGTATAAATGTTGAACTTACTTGCCCCTAATCATTTCATAGTCAGGCTTCTTTTTTAACCTTTTATACTTGATACACAAACAACCTCATCAGAAAAAGCAGTCTAATATTAAGATGAAGTTTTGTAAAAGAAATTAGTGTTTTTCTTCACCTGTGGTTTTATGAAGAATTTAGTAAATTTGAGGGTATAATAGTGTATTTTATAAAAGGGTTTTTAGTGTATTATAAAACTTATCATTGCAACAATTTTTAAAAGTGCGTTCCTTCTGAGTAGCCTAAATAATCTCAGGCTTTCTTAATAATTTATAAATAAACTTTATCTTACTAGGGAAATTATATAAGGAATATAGTCTGATGGAAATTCTGCCTCACCAATTGTTTTTCACAATGTGCATACACTTGAGCATGACCAAACAAGTGGAAGCAACAGCAAATATTCAATAAAAACTAAAAGAAAATGATAAGGAAGATTCTACATGGAGACTGAGTTCTGCATGGTTTTGAATAGGATTTCATTCATTGTTTTGAGCCTAGTGCATTGCACATAGTGGTTACTCAATCAATCTTTTTTAATGAATGAAAAATATTTCCTAATTGGTATACTATATAATAGCATATTAGATTCAGTTAGGCAATGAAACCTTAAAATAAAAAATTTCTAGAAAAAGATTCTTGCCTTAATTTCTAGTGTTTGAATTCAATCTTTGAAGTTGCATGAGAGACACTGTGGCACAGTCTAAGACCAGATAGCCGAACTGTATTATTTTATAGCTGAGAAACCACATGTAGAGTGAGAATAGTTCAACAGAAAACAAAACTGTATAAACAAAACAAAAAATATATGATCTTCAGCACTGTTAGGCATTTTATAGTTCTCTTCATCAATTAATATTCTCAACTAAATTTATATTTCATATGAAAGTAAAGTGTTATCTGAATATTGAAATAAATTAAACTAAGTCTCACCAAAAACATTAATTTATGTTTCATATTTTGAAGAGGCATCAATATTAAATTACAAAAAATAATTACTGTAATGAGACTTATCTGAATCATATTGATTCTACTGATATCTAAATATAAAGTCCTCTTTTAAAATATAGTTTGACAAGATAATTGGTGGTCTCTTCTTTGCTGTTCTTTCCCAACATCTCCTCCTGTTTTTATTTTTAACTTTAGTTTCTGAATTTCTAAACATAGGCCCATTGATAATTTCAGGTTTTTTATATTTATTGTCAAACACTATGACATTTGCCTGTGTTATTTCCAGTAGTACAACATTTTCTCCTCAAATTGAATCCTTAAAAAAGTGACCCTACAACTAAGTGAAATGCTGATTCAGTGGACATGAAATGCCAGTTCCCAAAGTGGCCCACCTGTCACATTGGCACAAGCATCAGCTAATAGAAGGTAGTGGCTTATGGAAAGAATTGTTTCCAGGCTATTTAATTACCTTGTGCTGTCAATTTACTATTGCTAGAGAGAAAAACAAAATTAAGAGGGAATGCTTAGTTAACTAAAATGCTAGAAAGGGGGAAAAGCAAGTTTTAAATGGTTTCCAGAACAAGATATTTTTTAGAAAACTGTCAAATAAAAATTTGCCACACTGACAGATTTTATTATAGTACATGACTGTGCCAATCACATGTAATGGAGAACAGCATTATGTATCTGCTAAAATATGATGGGTGGCAGTTCATATCCTAGGAAACTTCAGTGAAATAGAAATATATTCTCCTAAAGACCGTGCGGAAAATGATCATTTTATTTGAAATTTTATGTTTGCAAGCAAACGTCGAGCATCCGTTCCACGAATAAGTTTGGAATGTTTCAAATGAGTTTTAAAATATATATTAGTTTTATTTGTAGTTTGTAATTGCTCAAGGGAACAAAGACATTTATCTTGATTTTAGGCATGTGGTAAACAAGAATTATCCTTAAAAGTTGCCAACTATTTCAAAAGAATCATTAATACCTTTAACTTAAAGAATAATCATTGAGGTGGAGGAATGTGTTGGAAACAATAGTAGATTGGAAGCAGAAGATTATTATTATTTTTTTCTTTGTCATTGCACAGTGTAAATATTTTTTGTGGCTCTTTACCAGTTTATCCTAATTCATCACCTATGTGCCTAAAGATAAGTAACTTACATAAGCATTACAAAGGGAGGTGGACCAGATAAATTGCTAAAATGTTTTTAAAATTTCATGATTCTGGGCCGGCCCGGTGGCGCACTGGAGAGTGCGCCGCTTGGGAGTGCGGCGGCGCTCCCACCGAGGGTTCGGATCCCATGTGGAGACCGGTTCCCGCTCACTGGCTGAGC
>NW_007730127.1:189268-190937 GCF_000696425.1 Galeopterus variegatus | reverse complement strand
TCCTTCCTTCCTTCCTTCCTTCCTTCCTTCCTTCCTTCCTTCCTTCCTTCCCTTTCCTTTCCTTTCCTTTCCTTTCTCTATTCTTTCCTCCTCTATTTCTTCTTCCTTTTTTTCCTTCTGCATTCCATTTACCCTGTGTGCTCTCTGCCCTGCTTCTCGCTCCCTTATTTTCTCTTTTTGTACTTTATTCATCTTTTCTTCTCTAAGTACTTATTGAATGGGCAATATATTAGACACTGTACTGGGTATCAAGAGTGCACAGAACAGAAAGACAATCCCAGCCGCTGGGTGGGAATCCCAGTGTGGGAATAGGCCAAGAAAGCAGACAGGCACCAGTATAGTGAGGCAAGTGATGGCTAAAAACACTGACTTTGGGGCAAAAAACTTTGTGTTTACTTTTGTATAAATTGGAATAAAAAATAACCCTAACACAACCTCATAGAGGTTCTTTGAGAATGAAATAACATAATACATGTATGGCACTTAGACTATTGCCTGACGTGAATGAATGCTTAGAAAATACTGTTATTATAATTTTTGGTGCCAGTGGTGGTAGTAATAGTTGAAGTAAAAAAGCATGATTTAATTAAGCAATCCCTTTTTCTGGACATGTGGTTTTCTTCCAAATATTTTGCTCTAATAAAGAATTTTGTGATGAAGTCCTTGAAGCTAACTCTTTTTGTTCATAATTTATTGCTTTCTTATTACAATCATAGTTTGTGAAAGCAGAATCGCTCAAAAAAGGTATAAACTTTAAAGATTTTTAATATATGTTTCAGCATCTTGATGGCCAAAAAACATATCTACTATGTTCCTAAAACAAAATGTGAAGAACTTTGACATGTATTGGTAAATTAGTTTTCATATCCTTTGTGACAATTTATACTGTAACCTGCTACATGTGAGACTATACATCACTGCAGACTGATCTAGTGGAATAGCTTCTTGAAAAATTATATCATGTTCGTGGGCATATTTGGGTTGCATTTAGTTATTTGTGACATTAAATACTTACCTTGTTTATTGGCATTTTTGGTGCCTTCTTTTGGTGCATTCTTCTAAAATGACTTTCTACTTCTATACATCCTGATCCTCCTACATTCTCAATTCCTTCTTTTCCATCTCCCTATGTTTTTCAGCAATATTATTCACTCATTTATTTATTCTTTTAGATGCATTTTCTGTCATTTCTAGGAAGTTAGGGTGATGAGAGGGAGTCTTACTTTTTATTATACTGGAGACCTCATATCTTTTTCAGCCATTTGTTTTAATAGTTAGAATTTTCAGAAGAGTTAATGTTAGTGATGAGGAGGGCTCTAGACATATATTTGACTCATGGGAGAAAAGCTGTGTAGTTTCAATGTTCAATATAATATTGGCAGTTTTAAGATATGTTTTAATTATACAACAAAATATCTTGCTATCATCAATCAAAATAACAGCTTTTAATTTTTAAAATGTGAGGTAGGTAAAATGTCTTTTCAGGTGACTTTTCTGCATCACTAAATAATATATTTAGCCTTTTTGACCAACTGCCGAAGTAAATAAATACAATATTTTCTTCCTAACACTAAACCAGTTTTTCATTTATGAAATTAATCATGTAGTAATGATATATTGCTAGTTACTTTTTTAATAGAGTTGGCTTGGAAGTTATTAAAAAGATTTT
>NW_007730127.1:187965-188543 GCF_000696425.1 Galeopterus variegatus | reverse complement strand
AAGTAAATAAATACAATATTTTCTTCCTAACACTAAACCAGTTTTTCATTTATGAAATTAATCATGTAGTAATGATATATTGCTAGTTACTTTTTTAATAGAGTTGGCTTGGAAGTTATTAAAAAGATTTTTACATTTACAAAATTATATTTATCCTTTTTTGTATTATTTCAGAAGTCTGCTTCATCAATATATTTCTTATAATATTAACTTTTTTGCATTGAAGTAACAATATATTATGCTATTACTTATACAATTGTTTAATACTTACACAATTGTAATTACACTATTATACAATTACTTAATAAGTAAAAAACTATTTTCCCATTAAAGCAATCACCATTCAAATAAAAACATATGTATTTAAAAAGGGAATTCTGTTTCGCTATCATAAACATGTAATTACTCAGTATCACTCTGTCATATAGAACAGTAACATTAAAAATAAATGCAATGATAAGATAGTTATAAATTTAGAATAATCAAAAATAAATCTTTTTTTTTTTTTTTTTGTCTTTTTTATCTTTTTTTTCCGTGTCCGGCAACGGATCGCAACCCTCAGTGTTGCCCCCGTACCG
>NW_007730127.1:184795-186916 GCF_000696425.1 Galeopterus variegatus | reverse complement strand
CGCCGCCGCGCTTCCCAAGCGGCGCACTATCCAGTGCGCCACCGGGCCGGCCCCCAAAATAAATCTTAATGATATATAAAAATTCATACTAAAACAATTTATTTGAGAGAAGAATAGAACTATTTATAAAGAAGTGTGGTATAGTTGAAGAAAACACGGTTCCACATCAATAAATGAATTCTAGTTTAACTCAGTGATTATGTTAAAAATCACTGAGAATTGTTGGTTGAAAAGAATAACATATATTTAAAAGTTTCTTTCTCATAGAATATTGATTGACTTTTGTTTTAAATATATATTTACACATGTGTAAATATGTATCATACATAACTGAAAAAATATGTATACATATTTCATGTAAATGAAAGTATCTGAAGAAATCTCCAGATTCTATTTTTCTGAATTTTGCAAGATATTTGGTAATTCCTACAAAGTGATGTTTATCTGCTTCTTGCTTTATCCTTATTCCTGCCATTTGTTTTGTGAAAGAACATATTAAGATCTTTTATAAAATCTTTCAATTTTTTTAAGATGTTTAATAAGTTCAAGGATTTTTTTTTCCAGGTGTATACATAATCAGTATTTGAACATAAAGAAATTAAGTAATTGTTAGTTTGTTGGAAAAGTTAATGAGGTCACTAGAATCCTGCCCAGAGCCCAGGCACACTGTATCAGATTTATATGATTCGTTGGGAGTTTATTACTATCTAGCCACTGTACTGAGAGCTTTCCATGCATATTCTTTTCACAATTTTTGTAGTAGGTAGGAATTATTATTATTACATATCCTGTACAGTGGAGGAAACAGTCATAGAGAGGTTAAGAGAGAATACTACATGGCACTGAGTGACAGAATTAAGACCAGAACCTAATTCTGTGAAATCTAAATCCATACTATCCGGTGCCCTCCTCCAGTACTTCAATGAATGTACAAGTGCAATCATGAGTTGGAGAGAAGTTTCTGTCTTTTGAAAGCACTGAGATTCCTGCACTGGATCACAGGCAGATTCCTGGAAGCCTATGCTTGATTATCCCTTAGGAACACCCAGGGCTGGCTCTCACTCTTTGGAAAATATTGATATAAATAGATATTATCTTGATTGGTGTATAAATATTCCTTATTATGAATTGAAATATTTATGAAGTAAATCTAAACAAAAAATTCTGCCGTGCGATGCTTTTTTTCTTTTTAAAATAAATGATTTTCTATTTTCTCTAGTATACTTGCTCTTAGGTAAAAGGTCAAGAAACAATATTTTGATATTAATATTGATCTTGGTGTGATGTTCTCTTTGTTTTGTACAGAACATGAGTTACAAATACTCTTAAACAATAATTATATTGGAAGCTATCGATGTATATTAGTTGGTAAAGAAAAAGTACATGCGGTTTTGAACACAAACAGAAAATATTGCAAGTCTTTAAAATATTAACTATTGTTAAGAAATAGAAGTAAGAATTATCAAATTTTCTTATTATGCTTTACATTTTCAACACCTTTAATNTGTTAAAAGCTTTTATCTCATGTTTTGTGTTTTTACCACAATAAAATAAGTTTTAAAAAAAATCAAACATCAGTGACCCATTGAACAATATCAAGAGTTACTTTGAGGAAAATGGAGTTAGTTTATTCAGGTCCTCTTGCCTCATATCCGGCTGGGTATGATTCAGCATATCCTTTGTAAACAAGTTATGTAAGAGTGGCTTAACAGCGCATGTGTGCCCATGTCCTCTTGGCTTGTCGCCACTATTGTGTACTTTCCATATAAAAGACAAGGACTCTGGACTGCTGGCCGGTGGAGCTCGCATCTGGAATAAAGCAGTCAACTTTGCCAGTGGCTACTCAATTTTTCTTTTGCTTACCTGACTCACGACCTGCACAGGATGGGGCAGAGGATTCTGTGATACAGCCCAACAGGTAAATAGATATAATTGAAGTTACAGGAGAAATACTGGAGAAAAAATGGGGCAGAAAAAGATTTTCATCTTTTAAAATGCCTTCATGTGTTTTAAATTTCATGAAGAGTATGAACCAATAGATTTAAGAAGCTCAGTCACTCAAGTAGAATAACACAAAAGAAACCAAACCTTTGCAAAATGTAGTCATATTGCTGAAAACAA
>NW_007730127.1:182144-183218 GCF_000696425.1 Galeopterus variegatus | reverse complement strand
AGAGAGAAAACTAGTATGGTTGAGCCTGATTTTGTGACATAAATTGGCTCATGTTGACTCTCGGTCAGGGCTGGACATGGTTGACCCTCTTTGGCTCTCCATCTGTAAGGCTAGAACGATACTAGGCCAGCCAGGCACTGACCATTTTGCTGTCTCTCTCTTTAAGTTTTTTCCTACTTGTATCTATTCAAGTTGGGCTTCATGTTCACATGCTCTCTTTTCTTTCTTTAACATGCTTGCTCTTTTGGGGAATCTGAGCGGCTGGGGTTGACCTCATGTTTGGGGAAGTTCTAGTTCAAGCTCCATATTCACACTAAGTTTTCCAGAGAGCTGAGAACTGGGTTCTAACTCAGTCAATAATAAAAATGATCACTGCCTTTTTTGGGGATCTCATGGGAATTTGATGGCTTTGTTAAGGCAGAATTTCACAATTCCTGAGCACTTTAATCCCTATATCATAATATATTGCCATAGTGGGCAATCACATTAATAATAGTATCAGAAACCCACAATTACGTAAAAATCTGTTGAATGATAAATGTACTCCTAAGTCCTATGTACTAATTTAACAAACTTACATTAAAACCACTCTATGCAACATTATGATCAGTTTTATTTTAATTTGGATTTTAGCTTCTCCATGGCCTTATCCTCGTCATTATTCCAGTTAATCAAGTTATAGTTGGCATTTTCCTGCATCCATAGTAAAATATTACTAATAATGACCTTCAAGTATCATAAATCTTAAAGTATTTTATGAATTTTCCTAAGAAAGATTAAGTTGAATTTAGTATAATTTTAGTGGTGTTAAATTCATATTAAACATCTTATAATATTTAAGAAGGAAATTGTATTTATATACTTCTTATTGGATTATTTTATTAACTATCCTTAATTCCCTAATTGCTCTAATAAAGAACATTAACTACATTACAAATCTAGGAGACAAAAATGCAAATAAGAGAGCAGCAATGAATACTACCTGGAATCTATAACCCAAAACTTGAATTTTCATTACAATATAGTATATTAAATATAAAAATGAGATAATTAAGAATAGATGAGAAAAAAACC
>NW_007730127.1:176939-181385 GCF_000696425.1 Galeopterus variegatus | reverse complement strand
ATTACAATATAGTATATTAAATATAAAAATGAGATAATTAAGAATAGATGAGAAAAAAACCAAATTTCCAGTAAACTTCCTTATTGATAAACCTAAAGGCACTACATACTATCCATTTGCAGGTCAAGTAGCTAAGATTATTTTCCAAACCTGATACCCATAAAAGGGCTCAATAAAATTAATAGACCTGTTCATTTTAATGGGAATATATTACACTGTGAATGACTCCACGAATTCATTATGGATGAATGTTCACTTCTACTTCTACTAGTGCAATAAATATTTGGTGCTCACTGAGTAGCTTATAAGAAAAAATAATATAAAATATGTCCATTTCTCATATAAGTGGATACAACTTTCTTTAGTTTTGATAGTCCACTTACAGTAATGTTGTCTTTGAGTTATTTGGAGTGCATATGCATATTCTGATTTCTAGTAAATATCAGAATATAATATAGCACCATGATATTGTATCATGAACATTATGTCACTGTATATATGAGGGTACTTAAAAAAATTCGTAAAAAATAAAATTAAAAGAGAATATGAATCTTTCCATGAATTTTTTGAAGTACCCCTTCTATATACTATATCACTGTGGTCACTAGATCATGACCAATAGATAGTGCTTTCTCCAAGGAAAGAACACATAACACATATAGGGTGTTAAATCAAACAAAAAAAAATTTGTCCTGAGAAAGTCTCTTACTTTCATGCTTGAGCTCTTACTTATGAACTGCAACCGGATTTAATACACAAACAAATTGAAAACCTAACTTAGAAGTGTGTTTCTGTAATGACAGCTGAGCCTCACCTGAGTGCAGCAGTCAGGTGTTCTGTACCTCACTTCCATTTTCTGTATGCCATGTCCCTTTTTCTATCTATAAATCTTAACTGACCATGTGGCAGCTTCAGAGTCCCTCTGAATCTGTTCTGACTCTAGGGGATGCCCAATTTGCAAATCTCTCTCTGTATTTTTTTCCTTTCTTCTCTTGCTCAACTAAATTTTGTTAAATTTAATTTGCCTAAATTTATTCTTTTAACAAGTGCATCATGATGTCTGATATATAAATATTATTGAATGAAAGAGCAGTATTTCTGAATGAAATCTACTCTTCCTTATCTTCCATGATAGCATCATGGATCTGGTCAACAAACACNTTTTTTTTTGTAAATTTGCAAGCTTGAATGACACAAAGTAAATAATTGG
Source organism: Galeopterus variegatus (assembly GCF_000696425.1). Lineage (NCBI taxonomy): Eukaryota > Metazoa > Chordata > Mammalia > Dermoptera > Cynocephalidae > Galeopterus > Galeopterus variegatus. Next base: position 180,175 of record NW_007730127.1, on the reverse strand, counting down.
CATTATTATCAAAATACAGTGTAATAGCATTATGGCTCATCTTGTTAAAGAAATCGTTGCCATAGAATTTGTACTGTTTAGTGGGATATGTTATACTTTTCACATGACTTACCTTCAAAATAAGATAGGGTTTCATCCAGTAATGAATATTTTTAGTTTAGGTGTGTTTTCCTGTAAGTATTATTAGAGGAGATGGACTATAAAAGAAAGACTCAGGCATAGTGACCATGCTAAGTGATAGCCCAAAAGTTCAAAACTACTCTTTTTGCATTTTAATAGTTTATGTAAAACAATAATAATTAGATTATAGGCAGCAGAAGTCCTTTCTTTGTAAACATTCAAAGGACATGGCCCTAGGGAATTTTTAACTTTATGTAGTTGCTATGTTTGTAAAGAATATAATAAACAAAGATCAATAAATGCACCAGGGAAGGCCACTATTTTGTGTGTGTGTGTGTGCGCACGCACGTGCACGCGCGCAGTAAAGAATATAATAAACAAAGATCAATAAATGCACCAGGGAAGGCCACTATTTTGTGTGTGCGTGTGTGTTTGCGCGCGCGCGCGCGCACGCACGTGCACACGCGCCTGTGCACTAAATCTTCATAAAATACTGAATTATACAATAAAGGAATAACTTACCTCATTGCAAACCTATACATTTAGATTTCCTCATATTATATTTGATCAAAATGAATGTAAGACATCTTTTGGAGATGGAATTATTCTCAAAGTAGAGATGGAATTATTAAAATTTGATGAGAAAAGTACTTAAAAATTTTTGCAATATAGAGGGCCTATGAATGAATGAACATGCATTTTGACATTTATTTAGTTTCTTGGTTGGTCATGTCTTCAGCTTCTTCTTCGGACAGTGTTCTTTCCTGTGAGATTCCTGGTAAAATAGTGTTGTATCCTGTGTTATCCCTCTTCTCAGAAGGTCCTAGATGGGTTAAATAATAATTTCCAAATCATTATTGTGAGTCCCGCCTTTAAAAGACGATACTTAACCCTTTGGAAGGGTTACACTTTTGAGAATCAAATGGACATTAATAACTGTTTCACATTTCAGTTTCTGCTATGTAAACTCCTTCAACAGATTCTGAGTGTGATTTTGTTGTTGTTGCTGTTGTGGTTTGTTTGCTTTAGGATACTGAGAACTCTCACCTAGCTCCCTATCTTGTGGTCCTCAGTGCAAATGTAACCGCATGACATAATCCTGACTGTGGCACAGCACTTATAACGCAGAGGCGCCTGTAAACCATAATCCTGTGGTGGACCCTGAACTGCACTGGAAACTTCCTACAGCCAGCCACATGCTTAGACAACTACAATACAGATACTGCAGCCCATCAGCAGCACTCAGAAATTCTGAGACTTCCCTGATTTAGGACAAACTCAGCCAGCAGTCTTGCCCTTGTAAAATCTACCTCATTTCTCCTCCCTGAAAACCCAGTCCTGAGGGCCTCCTTAACACTGTGCAGGTAGCGTTCCCCACTGGCCAGTAAAACATCATCACAAAGTGCTGTTTTTAGTGTCTAAGTACAGACAAAGAGAAACCACTGTAAAGACTTCAAGTGGGAAAAAAGAAGTCATTAGAGACAGGAATCTGCAGCTGAAGTGACCAGGAAAACTATTAGCCTCCTGAGAATTTGCAGATGTCTGTGGGTCTTGTGTTTCCTCACAGGCTACAAGGGGAGAGGTGGAGCCCATCTTCTGTATCCCTGAGATGCAGTGATATTCTGGCTGACATCTAGAATTAAAATGAGAAAATTTGCCTTTTTCAATCTTTGGAGTTTATCTTTCTGAAATTTAAATTTCATATCATTTGAAAAGTGGAATTGACAGTGGAAAGAAAGGCAAGCTTCTGCAAGAAAGAAATGCCTGAGTGCAAAGTGTGTAAAATACTTCCTGAAGACAGGAGCCTCTGCTGGCCCTCTCCCCCAGACTCCTGAGTGCAAAGTGTGTAAAATACTTCCTGAAGACAGGAGCCTCTGCTGGCCCTCTCCCCCCCCAAAAAATCCTTATTTAAGGATTTATGAAAATGTTGGGTGAAGAGTGTTTACTACATAATATAAGTAAGTAGCTAGAAGAATGTTAGAAAAGAGGGCACTTTATTGAGAAGCCCAGGCTTCTAAAGTTCAAGTTTGGTGATGTCACTAACATCTTTACTTTCAGTTATTCTGGGAGACTGGTAATTTGTGACGAATTTGTGACGTGCTGCTCTTGCCAACAATGTGTGGCTATTAGGATCCAGTCAGGGTGACACAGGAGAAAGCTTTCTAGAGTTACTGTGTTTCATACACCAGTGGTTTTCTTCTCTACACAATCTGTCAGTGAGGAATACTTAGATAAAAATCAACTACAAAGGAATCTGATCATAAATTTTGAGTTGATTGAGTGCTGATATTCAAGCAACACAAATGCTCTTTATAAAGTATCTGGGCACAATGTGTAGCTGATAGTCTCCCTCTGGGTTACAGCCAGAGGCAATAAATCTATTTAATATCTTTGAGTTTTATGGATTTCTCCTGGAGAACCTCTCCTCTATAAATAGTGCCCTAAAAGTGTGCTATGTTTACTTACCTCAGACTCATTTAAGCTTCAGATTTCAATATTGATTATCTTTTATTACTGAACAATGGATGAAAGCAAGAGCTAGGAATGTGTTTTTTGGAAATATATTTTCACATGGAGAACTGCCTAACAGTTTTCTCTTCCATAACTGCGTCTAACAGATAACATTCTGTGTATCTGTTTAGCTGGCAGGAGGATTCCAAACTTGCCCACTTTCTCCATCAAATGCTGATTTAGGAGGTGAAGGTAGTTCCCCAAGTGATGCATTCTTTAGAATCTGCCAGGAACATATCTACACCTGAAATATAGACCTATAGCAAAAATTTCTCCTAAAATTTATCCAGGATTTTAGTATTCCTTTCTGTTGCTCAGTGATGAATTCACATAAAAATTGAGTGCCTCTTCAGCTTCTAGAATAACAGGGTATTATTTTTTAGAAGGATTTTTTCATGTCACTTATGGGGAAATTGGAAAGACAACTGAGGATCTTTGGAGTTTGTCTTCTGGGAAAAAATGTTTAGTGTTACTAGTTTTTCAACAACATAAATGTGAAATTACTTTTCAAGAATAAAGACTTAGTCCTGGACAATCTGTATAGAAACCAGGAATTGACTCTATGTGGAACCAACATCTTAAAAGTTGGGTAAATCTTGTAAAGC
>NW_007730127.1:167468-176648 GCF_000696425.1 Galeopterus variegatus | reverse complement strand
AAACCAGGAATTGACTCTATGTGGAACCAACATCTTAAAAGTTGGGTAAATCTTGTAAAGCGCCTAACTGATGGAGCTCTGCAATCTTCTTGAAGATTTAGGTTGTTGGCCAGAGCAGGAAGGAAACTCAGCTTTACCTGTGAATATTCAGGTCCAGAGCAATGTGCAATATGTGGCTGAGAATAGAGCATGACTAGTACTCTGATGCTTAGCCTTTTAAAGTGTGAAAGACACCTATTAACATGAAAAATATATATAATCCTCATAGACTGCTATGCTTAGTATCTTCAGATTGAAAAAAAAATTACTATATTCAATAATGCTTTGAAATGAATTTTTTTTATTCATCACAATATTATTTATACACACTCACATAATAGGAGTGTAAACCTGTGATCTAATTTTCCCAAGCCTCAGCAATCTATAGTTACAAAAGAGGTCATTTTAACCGCACAAAACTGTGCTTCCTTTGGCTGTTCTCTTTGACTTATTCTGCACACCTCAGGATCTCATTTGCTCCTCTCAGTAAATCAAATTATTTCTAGTCCAGGTATTTCTGAGAATTTCTAAGATTTTCTCACATTTAGGCACAAGTAGCCCTCCCATGTTCTTCTACTCCAAGGCCCCTCATTAATTCTGATACTGCTAAAGAAGGCAGTGGCGACTCTGCTTGGCAATCCCTGGAATAACTTCTAGATCCAGCAGGATCAGTAGCTCATTGATTAGGGATTACTAGGAGAAGATGATGAATGTGCTCACCACTATGCACCTGAGTAGATCAGTGGTCAACGGATAGCTTCCAGAGAGGCCCCACCTACAGCCCTCCCCAAGTTTTAGATAAAACTTGTTTTTTATTGGTGGGCACTTGACTCTGGTAGCCCTTTCAAGTGGGTGAAAGTTATTCTCTCATGCCTCAGAGATGGCATCCTTATTCCTAGTAGCACTTTCTACAAAGCTTGCCAAATTCTTGGCCTCCTCCTCAGAAGCTCTGTGTGTGTCTGTCCAAGTACATGTGTGTAAGTACATGTGTGCATATGTCTTTATAAGGCTTAAGCAAACATCACCATTGCTGTGTGTAAATACTATAAGTTAAGTTTTTATTTGATTGTTTTTGTTTTTGACTAGAATAAGTCTGATAATGCATCTATATAACTTTGTAAGGTTTTAGTTTCAGTTTGTGGCTTTCTCCTGATTTCCCATATTGTCAAATTTTATACATTATAAGTTATATTGTCCCTGGGAAAATATGTGATGAGAATTATTTGCAAGATAAGATGAACAGGAAACCAAAAGGTGAAAACAACCCAAATGACCATCAATGGATGAATAAACAAAATGCAATATGCCCATAAAATGGAATATTATTCAGCCATAAAAGGTGATGAAGTACTGATACATGCTACAAGGTTGATGAACCTTAAAAACAATGCTGAAAAAAATAAGCCAGACTCAAAAGGTAACATTGTATATGTCCATTTATATAAAATATCTAGAATAGGTAAATTCATAAAGACAGGTAGCAGATTGGTGGTTGCTGTGGACAAGGGAGAGAAAAGGCTGGAGGATGACTACTTAGTGGATATGGAGTTTCTTGGAAGGTGATTTGAAATTTGATAGAAGTGATGGTGGCACACTATTGGAAATGCCCTATGTGCCACTGAATGATATAAATATAAAATGGTTAATTTTATGTTATATAAATTTCACCTCAGTAAAAAAACCAGAAAATATTGATATATTTTCATTTGTTCTTAAAGTAATAGGTTACTTTTTGAAAAGAATTAATTCTTTAATAATTTTTAGACTACATTGTTTAGGTTTTAAGAATCCTAGCTAAATTTGCATTATTTAGTTGATTCATAAAGATAACATTCAAGATATTCTGATAGGAGCCAGATGACTTTGTCTTCCACACTCACCATGTAAGACTACTTTTGATCAGGACATCTGAGGACTCATCAGAAAAAGTAAGAAAGCTTCATTGTCACAACAGTTTTTTTGCACCAGCCTCAAATCACTTACTGAGATCTACCACTTTTAGCAGTCTATTTTTATCATAAATCTATGTACTAACTAAGGTATCTGTTTGGAAATATTAAATTACAGTGCAGTAACAAACAATCCCCAGATTTCAGTGAATTAATATAGTAAAGTTTATTTCTCATTCACACTACTTGTTTATTGCTGGTCAGCTCATCAACGACCCTCAGAACATCCATCATTACTAATTATGACATTGGCCATCGAAGAGGGAAAAAGATCCCTGAAGGCAATCAAAGGTGTCGAACCATAATGGCACACACCATTGTTTCTTCTAAATTATTGATCATAGTTACTCATATAACCTACTCAACCTCAAGGGGACCAACAAACACAACACTATTTTCTGCCCAGAAGTTAAAGAACTGGAAATAACACGAAGCAGCATGAATGGCTATCATCACAAGTAAGCATAACCTTCTAGGTTGTCAATGAGACCAACCTCCCAAATAACCTATCACATACTTTAAAACCATTTGTTGTCTATCCTTTTGGTTAAAAGCCCTGCTTCCTTAAGATACCTGCTTGTACTCTTAAATAGATTGTTTTTCAAACTTTATTCAGATAATATCTTTGGCCATACATGTGAAAGGACATGTTAATAATAGTTAAAAGGAAAGACTGAGATTTGGAACATTGAACAACTACCAAAAAAAATCTCCTGTTATCTTAGTGTTATATTCAGGTGGTCACTCTATTAAACCTGGTGTCACTTTTAAGAAGTAGATTATCTACTGTCCTGACCTCACTATCATATCTTCCAATAATAAGTAATTTCTCTTTGGTGCTTGATTAATGATAAATTATACCACATATAGTATCTTATGCTTCAATCTCAGCTGAATGTTATATCTGATTTTTAAAAATCACTGTAAATTATGTCTTCAGTTGAATCAGAAGCAAAATTTCTACCTTAATCAAACTTTGATGGCACACCAAGAAAGGGTACTTTCCATCTTTCTTTATTGTTCTCCTTTGCTGTCATATGGTCCACTTCCTCCCATTAATTGAAGGCTTTTGGATATGACATGCAGTATTGGCCCACATCAAAGTTATTAGAATAATGCTCATGTTAAAGGCCCATACTGGTGCTCAGTCTGACATTTTTTCCTATTTAAATTACTTTCACTTTACCTCTACTTCCTTTCAGCCACTACTCCCAAATCAGACACCATCATCTTTTTGTATGAAGCACTTAAAAGTCTCCTATCTGATTTTTTGTCCTACGGTCTTGCTCCTTTCCAAAGCATTCTTAACTTTGCCATTGTAGTAATCTATTCAAAACACAAATTCAATCATGGCAATCTGCTCTTTAAAACCCTGCCATGGCAATTGAGATACCATCCAAACTCCTTGGCATGTCATGTAAAAACTTTCCTAATTTTCCCCCTCCTCACTTTTAAACTTCATTCCTTCCATTGTCACCGGCTTATTTTGCTCTAGATCCACCTTCATTCCATGAATATGCTATCAGTTCTCTTGACCCCGGGGCTTCAGACACATTGCTCCCTCTGCTGGGAAGACCACCTCTCCCCAGTCTTCAGCCACTCAGCCCTGTTCATCCATCTCTTCTCGGTTCCTTCCAGGCACCTGCTCTGATACACCAAGACCCTTTTCTCAGGTTTTCATAGTTTTGTGTGCTTATCATAATCCTGAGATCTTATCTATATTCTTTGTAATCTTAACCAAAAATAGATGTTCACATATAATTGTTTAATAAAACTAGTAGATTCTAGCAGAAGAGCACGTCAGCAAAACGCAGTGCAGCTGACTGAAGGAGCCAGCTACGGAGACTTCTCAAGTGGAAAGGGACTGAAATGGATTTAAGAAATGACTCAGCATGAGATATTCAGAGGAAGAGTATTTTTGTAAAATAAATTATGTACAATTTAACTGTTACATAAAAAATTTATTTTTCCATAAGAAATATTTCCCATGATAAACTAGGGTTTGAGCATGAAGTGTTGGTACTGGATTTGGTTGTGAGTTCAGCTGAGTCCAGAAGAGAGAGTTGCTTAAAGCTTAAATGAATTAGAAAAACACTGAAGCTAAACTGAACTTCTTTTGCCACAGATGTCGGTGGTATGATGCATACACCAGAACAAGGTCTATGTAGTATGGTAGAAGGAACACTGAATTCAGAGTGAAAAAAACTGAATTCCATTATTAGCTTTCCATTTTCCAGCCTTGGACCATGGGTAATCCTTCTGAATTTCTAGGTTCCTATATTTCTAAAATGGTTATAATAATAAAGTACATCACCGTACCTCACAAAATGTTGTTTTGAACCAACTGGACAAAATATTTGCAAGTACATAGAACACCACAAAGGCACTGAGAGATGTAAGAGAGCTTATTATATACAATTACCTGTAATATTACTGTAAAATGAAAATATATAACCCAATGACTACCAAGGTTCCACATAGCTCTGCCTACAATCTCATACAAAACTCTAACATGAAGTTAAAAAGAAAACAAGCCTATTCTGTTATATATGATACCAGCAAGAAATTTTTCTACACTTCAGGTAGGGAAAGCAGTTACTGAGGAACATGAATATGGTGGCAGGTGAGAATTCTACCACTGAACCACCCATGCACCTGAGGAACATGAATATGGTGGTATTTCTCATACTATCTTCAAGAAAGGGAAAGTGAAAAACAAACAAACTTCATTTGACGAATTAAAAAAAGGCAAAGCTTAGGCTGGCCGGTTAGCTCACCTGGTTAGAACAGTGGTGCTGATAACACCAAGGCATCAAGATCAAGAGTTCAAATCCCTGTGCTAGCCAACAGCCAAAATAAAAAAAACAAAACAACAACAAAAGAGGTACATTTTGAGGCTGGCCAGTTAGCTCAGTTGGTTAGAGCACAGTATTGCAACACCCAGATCAAGAGTTTGCATCCCCATGCCAGCCAGCCACCAAAATAAATGAAAGAAAGAAAAATGAAAGAAAGAAAGAAAGAAAGAAAGAAAGAAAGAAAGAAAGAAAGAAAGAAAGAAAGAAAGAAAGAAAGAAAGAAAGAAAGAAAGAAAGAAAGAGCTAAATATCAAATTGTGGGCAATACCTCACTAAGCTGTATTCTATTAGTGTGTGTGTGCATGCTTGTGAGTATGTCTATAATCCTAAGGTTTAATTTACAGATTTCTGTGAGTCATAATATTCATAGTTAATTTAAAAAATAGGAATAATTTCATAATCCTCAACATAACTTCACTAATCTCTTTCCTTTACTCCTTAATTTTTCTCACTTTTCAGCTGGTCACAAGTCTCTTGCTTATTAAAGCCTCAAAAGTTTTCCCCCAAAATCTAGCCAAGAGCACCTTTGTGCTTCTCACCTGTCTCCACTACTAGCCTGTTATTAGGTATATTTGGCCAACCTCTCTGGTCAAGTCCACTACTTTCCTCCTTTCTCTAAATAATTCAAATTTGCCACTACTATCAAGTGGCAAAGAGGAAGAATGAGAAAATGAGCAAAAGAGAAAAAACATTCCTATGTTAATTAATTGTGTTGCAATCACATAATGTAAAGTGGTAATGATTATGAAAAAAAATCAAAAAAAGTACAAAGGTGATAACTATTAATTAGGGGTCTTGATTAAAAGTACCAGAAGTTCAGGTCTTGGCAAAATGGGGAAATTACGGGATGGATACAAAGATATCTCATTTAATACAAGGAAGGGTAAACCATGTGGAGAGCCAAGATTCGAGTGGCTTCCAATACAAAGCTGTTTACTCATAATCTCTCTCTCTTTTCTCCCTCACTCCCCCAAATCCAGCTAACCATCTGTACTTTTTACTGTCTGTGTGTTTGTTATATTTTCTTGCTGCAATGGGTATTTCTCTACCTACCAGAGAATGTGGTCATAAATATCCTCCATGTTTCAATTTTTGCAGTACTTAATAGTAAATAAGAGGAACTTACTGGTGTGTGTTTCCAGTTTCTTTAAATAAATAAACAAACAAATACACACACACACACACACACACACATATAAATATAACCCAACAACTCTGATTAGCCAAGCAGGTCCATATGCCTTGGTATATCGATAGTGGTAAGAGGGGAAGGGAACTAAAAATCATGGCATTCTTGTGCAAACTCACAGATGGGGTGAAGAGAGAAATAAGCAGTTCCCAGATGAATGGAGTGTATTTCTACCATTATATTCCAAATCAAAACAAAATAAAGCACACACACACACACAGATATTAAAATGTGATTTTTTTGGTTGCTCTTTCATATTTTCAGAAGTGTCATTTATATGAACAGCATGTTCTGTTTTAGGGTGTAATTAGCATTTGGAATTCTCATTCCTCCAAGGTAGTGAAAGAAGTCACATCAGATTAAAGAAATGTATAATGGCCAATTATTTGTTTGCTAATTGTATTTAGGGCACAAAATATATTAGAGGGTTCAGTACAGTGATTATTCCTGAGAGAAAAAAAAAGCACACTAAGGATAATTTGTTTGAGAAAATTGTCATATTTTATTTTCTACCCTTTTTTGTTTTAAATAATTTAATGAAGTTTTTTTTCAGTGAAATAATAACCCTGTATTGGCACATAAAACTACAGCAGATCCTGCTTCTTTGATTTAAGGTTCTATTTTATTGCAATTATTGTTAAATTTGTACAGACATATTGAAAGTTTCATATAGGATAAATGAAACGTAAAGGAATTATTTCTTCATTAGACTAATTCTAAAATTGAATATATTCCAATAAAAAATTTTGCTAGATATTAAAAATGTTCTTGAAGTTAGGGCAGATTAAGTAATATTGTTGAGAAAATATGTCACCACAAAATTTTGAAAGTATCAGCAGCAACAACTGCCTAACTGCATGAAGTTCTAATTGTCCTCCAGTGAGGAATCAATGATTATTTTGAGCTCATTATTTATTTTATATGGGAAATAAGTCAATATAATACCAAAGAATTTATAATTCTGACTGTCCAAATAATCTTTTGTAAATGTTTCTTCATTTAAATTAGTGGGTTTTTACATCTCATATCAGGGGAATACTCTACTTGTACTTAATGAGTCTCTTTTTCAAGGATTTATCTTGAAAAATTAGTACAGCCATTATGGAAAACAGTATAAAGTTTGCTGAAAAAATTAAAAATAAAACTACCTTATGATCGAGCAATCCCACTATAGGGCATATATCCAAAGGAAATGAAATAAGTCTGTTGAAGAGATGTCTGCACTCCCATGTTCATTGCAGAATTATTCACACTAGCTGAGATATGTGGAATCAACCTAAGTGTATGTAGATGGATGAGTTGATAAAGAAAATATAGTATATACATGGAAAGGCTATTCAGCCTTGAAAAAGAAGGAAATCCCATCATTTGTAACAACATGGATCAGCCTAGAGGACATTATGTTAAGTGAAATAAGCCAGGCAAAGAAAAACAAATACCACATAGTCTCTCTCTCTCTCTCTCTCGTCTTTTTACAATGTTTATAGCAGCATTATTCATAAGTTAAAATATGATAACAACCCAAAAGTCTATTAGTTAGTAAATGGATAAATGCAATGTGGTATATCCATATGATGGAATATTATTCAGCAATAAAAAGGAAGGAAGCACTGATACATGCTACAATATAGATGAAACTTGAAAACATTATGCTGAGTGAAAGAAGCTAGTGGACACAAAAGCCTATATACTGAGATACTGTATGATTCCATTTATATGAAATGTCCAGAATAGTCAAATCCATGGAGACAGAAAGAAGACTAGTGGTTGCCAGAGGTTAGGGGGAGGGAGTAAGCAGGAGTGACTGCTAATGGTTTCTTTCTGGTGTGATAATGATGTTCTGGAATTAGATAGAGGTGATGGTGCGGTTAGATAGTATTTTTAAATTTATCATTATGTGATGTAATAGATTTTCATGGCCCTTTATGAATTCCTCCCTTTCCCCCCTCCTTCTCCTTCTTTCCGCCCCCAGTAACCTCAGTTCTGTTCTGTTCTCTTAAAAAGTTCAATGAATTGTTNGTCTGTTTTTATGCCAGTACAATTCTGTTTTGGTTACTACAGCATTGTAGTATAATTTGAAGTCAGTTAGTGTTATGCCTCCAGTTTTATTTTATTTTTTTGCTCAGGATTGCTTTGGCTATTCAGAGTCTTTGGTTGTTTCATACGGATGTTAGGATTGTTTTTTTCCAATTCTGTAAAGAATGTCATTGGTATTTTGAGGGGGATTGTGTTGTGTCTATAGATCACTTTGGGTAGTATGGACATTTTCACAATGTTAATCTTTCCAATCCAAAGCATGGAATATCTTTCCATTTTCTTGTGACTCTTTAATTTCTCTCAGCAGTAATGTGTAGTTCTCATCAGAGATATCTTTCACATTCTTGGGAAACTTTCTTCCTAGGTATTTAATTTTTTTTTGTGACTTGTAAATGGGCTAGCTTTCTTTATTTTTCTGCTAGTTCATTGTTGGAGTATAAAAATGCTACTGATTTTTTTTTTTTGCATGTTGATTTTGTATCCTGCAACTTTGCTGAAATTGTTTATCAACTTTAAGAGCTTTTTTCCCCAAGCCTTTAGGCTTCTCGACATATAGGACCACATCATCTGAAAACAAGGACAATTTGACTTCATCTTATCCAGTCTGTGTGCCCTTTATTTCTTTCTCTTCTCTGATTGCTCTGGCTAGGACTCCCAATACTACGTTGAACAGCAGTGACAAGAGTGGACATCCTTGTCTTGTTTTTTTCCCCATTCAGGATGATATTGGCAATGAGTTTGTCATATATGGCTTTAATTGTGTTGAGATACTATTCATCTATACCTAATTTGTTGAGAGTCTTTATCATGAAGGGATGTTGAATTTTGTCAAATGCTTTTTCAGCATTTGTTGAGATAATCAGATGGGTTTTGTCTTTGATTTTGTTGAGGTGGTTTATCACATTTATTGAGTTATATATGTTGAACCATTTCTGCATTCCTGGCATGAATCCCACTCTATCAAGTTGTATAATTTTTTGGATGTGTTGCTATATTCTATTTGCTAATTTTTTTTTGAGGATTTTTGCAGCAACATTCATCAAAGATATTGCCCTGTAGTTTTCTTATTTTGTTGTATCTTTGTCTGGTTTTGTTATCAGGGTGATATTTA
>NW_007730127.1:154336-166810 GCF_000696425.1 Galeopterus variegatus | reverse complement strand
AGGATGATATTGGCAATGAGTTTGTCATATATGGCTTTAATTGTGTTGAGATACTTTTCATCTATACCTAATTTGTTGAGAGTCTTTATCATGAAGGGATGTTGAATTTTGTCAAATGCTTTTTCAGCATTTGTTGAGATAATCAGATGGGTTTTGTCTTTGATTTTGTTGAGGTGGTTTATCACATTTATTGACTTACATATGTTGAATCATTCTTGCATCCCTGGGTTGAATCCCACTTGATCGTGATGTATTATTTTTTTATGTGTTGCTATATTCTATTTGCTAATATTTTATTGAGGATTTTTGCACCTACATTCATCAAAGATATTGCCCTGTAGTTTTCTTATTTTGTATCTTTGTGTGGTTTTGTTATCAGGGTGATATTTACCTCATAGAATGAGTTTGGGAGAATTTGTTTCAATTTTTTGGAATAGTTTGAAGAGAATTGGTATTAATTCTTTAAAGGTTTGGTAGAATTTGTCAGTGAAGCCATCTGGTCCTGGGCTTTTTTCGTTGGGAGACTGCCGATTACAACTTCAAACTCTTTGATTGTTATTGATCTGTTCAGGTTCTCTGTCTTCTTGGTTCAGTGTTGGTAGTTTGTATGTGTCCAAAAACTTGTTCTTTTCCTCCAGGTTTTCAAATTTGTTGGCATGTAGTTCTTTGTAATAGTCTCTAATAATTCTTTGTATTTCACTGGTATCAGTTTTAATATCTTCTTTTTCATTTCGAATTTTGATTATTTCTGTTTTCTCTCTCTTTTTTTAGTTAATGTAGTTAATGGCTTGCCTATTTTGTTTATCTCTTCAAAAAACCAACTTTTTGTTTTATTGATCTTCTGTATTTTTTGGGGGAGGGGTTTCTATTTCATTGAGTTCTGCTCTGATCTTATTTCTTTCTGTCTGTTAACTTTGCGATTGGATTGTTCTTGATTTTCTAGTTCTTTTAGGTGAAGCTTTTGATTGTTTATTTTCAATCTTTCTGTTCATTTGATGTAAGCATTTATTGCAATAAACTTCCCTCTTGGTACTGCTGTCTCAGTATCCCACAGGTTTTGGTATGATGTGTCATTATTTTCATTAGTTTCAATAAATTTTTTGATTTCCTGTTCAATTTCATCTTGGATCCATATGTGGGAGTTCACCACCACATGACCAGTCCTACAAGAAATCCTCAAGAGAGTACTGTACCTGGCACCTAAAAAAGAACCATCACTACCATGAATACACGAGAAAGAACAAAACCCACCAGAAAAACAAAAATGCAAACAATAAAGAGAGAAGAACTTTATCTAACCACCTCAAGAAACCAACAAATATAAAATACAAACTATAAAATGTAAAGAAAGGAACAATAGATATTTAGAACATCCACACAAAAACCAATAAAATGCCAGGAGTAAATCAACAGCTTTCAATAATAACTCTTGGTGCAAAAGGATTAAATTTCCCATTCAAAAGACACAGACCAACTAATTAGATTAAAAAGATAGACCCAACAATATGCTGTCTTCAAGAGACTCACCTCACCTCTATCACCTCTAAAGACACACACAGACTAAGAGTAAAAGGATGGAAAAAGATATATCACACAAATAGAACCCCAAAATGAGCAGCAGTAGCTATTCTTATATTGGAAAAAATAGGCTTTAAACCAAAAACTATAAAAGGAAACAAAGAAGGCCACTATACAATGATAATGGGATTTATCCAGCAAGAGGACATAACAATCACTAATATATAGGCACCCAACATTGGAGCAGCCAGCTATATAAAGCAAACACTATTAGACCCAAAGAAAAATATAGACCCAAATACCATAATAGTAGGTGTATTAGCCTATTTGTGTTGCTTATGATGGAATACACAGAATTGGGTGATTTATAAAGAAAACATAATGTATTGCTTACAGTTTCTGAGGCTGGGAAGTCCAATGTCCATCTGGTGGTGGAGACAGTGACCCAGTGGTCCCACATTGCAAGATCATGGAAGCAGAGAGAGCAGAGAGAGAGAGAAAGACAGACTTTCCTCTTCTTTTAAAGCCCTCAGAACCATGCCCCTGACCACCATTTCTAATCATTCACTACTGCATTGTCCTACAATCCAATTACCTCTTCAAGTCTCCACCTTTCAATTACCATAATAGGATTTCCCACCCTCTTAACAGTCACAGAGGTGGTCAAGTTTCTAATACATAAAACTTGGGGGACACAATTCAAGCTTCAATGAATTTGGGGGAGACATAATTTAATTCACTACAGTAGGAGACCTGAACACCACCTCTCCATTAGGACAGATCATCCAGGCAAAATTCAACAGAGAAACACAAGATCTAAATAACACTTTAGACTAATTTGACTTGGCAGACATCTACAGAACATTTCATCCAACAACCACAGAATATACATTCTTCTCACCAGTACATGGAACATTCTCCAGGACAGACCACATGTTAGGTTGCAAATCAAGTCTAAACAAACTTTTTAAAAAATTGAAATTATTTCATGTATTCTTTCAGACCACAATGGATTAAAACTAGAAGTCAAAAACAAATGAAACTCTGGAAACTATACAAATACATGGAAATTAAACAATATTCTATTGAATTACATATTCTGTTATGTGTGTAATCTAAAAAAGTTGAACTCATAGAAGTCGAGAGAGCAGAATTATGCTTATGATTATGGGAAGCAGGTAGGTGGCAGGGGAGGAGTGCTGGGAAGATGTTCGTCAAAGGATACAAGATTTTGTTTGGATAGAAGGAATAAGCAACTTATTGTATAGCATAGTAACTTAATAGTAACAGTGTATTGTATTCTTGAAAACTGCTGAATGAGTAGATTTTAAGTGTTCTCACCACAAAAAATAACTGTGCGGTAATGCATATGTTAATTAGCTCAATGTAGAAATTTCACAATGTACACATACTTCAAAACAACATATTGTACAAGATAAATATATACACTTTTGTCAATTAAAATAAAAGCCCTTTTCTTTAAATCAGCAGGTGAACAGAAAGTTTGCTTCAATAGAATATAGTTCGACTCTTCATTATACATAACTGGAAATCTTGTATGTTTATCATGGATTCATGTCACATGTTTCAGGGAAGTGTAAGGGTTTCTCCATTGAAAATGCTGAAGATGGGTTGGCTGGTTAGCTCAGTTGGTTATAGAGCACCACCTTGTAACACCAACGTCAAGGGTTCAGATCCTTGTACCAGCCAGCCACCCCCAAATAAAAAATAAATAAAATAAAATAAAATGCAAAAAATGCAATTTAGACTATAGAAGGGCACAGAACAAAGGGGAAAAAAAGGGTGTTAAAGAAGTGTGATAAATCTTGGGAATTATGAAGACTGCTATTTTCCTAAACTTTTTGAAAGGTAGCAAGAAGAAACAGACAAGAATTGTGTTTAATCTGTCACATAGCAGTTTTCCAGAAGGATATAACTACTTGGGACTGCATATATATTTAAGAATTGCTGCATTTGCTTTACCTATATTATCAGCATCACCAATTTTCATGCCAAAATGTATTTATTGCCTTCTGTTATTTGTTTTTAAAGTAGACTTTAGTTTTAGATTTACAGTAGTTTTAATGAAGCAAATGACATGCCTTCCCGTCCCCATAGCCCTCATTATTCAGAAAACTCACAAATTTTATATCCTTGATTTCAAAACTCATTTTACTTTGGTCTCTATTATACCATGGGGTTTTAAGTAAATGTAGAATTTTACCAAATATTTTTAAATCCTTATAAATAGTTCAAGCATAAAGGAAGTAACTAAGCTTATTTTAATGGTCCTTTCAATTTCTTGGATTTCTGCTTGTTCTGGCTGTGTTTTGGGTGTCAGTTTTCATTTGGAAGTTGGTGTGTGTGTGTGTGTGTGTGTGTGTGTGTGTGTGTATACACTCTTGAAAGTTGTTTAATTCTCTGGCCTTAGTAGTAAGAATAGGAAAAATAACAAAAGATAGCATTACAGACCTATTAAAATAGCCAAAATTCAAAACACCAATGACACCAAATGCTGGCAAGGATGTGGAGCAACAGGAACTGTCATGCATTGCTGAAAATGCAAAATTGAGTAGAAAGTACAGAGAGTTCCCTTATACCCACTGTCCACCTCTCCAGGATCCCCTACTCTCAAATACCTCATATTTTCACTTATATGTGGATTCTAACCCCCCAAAGTGATACATTTGCTACAATTGACAAACCTAAGTTAGGACGTCATCATCACCCAAAATGCATTGTTTACATTTAGGATTCACTCCTTATAATGTACATTTTTCAGGTTTTGATAAATGTATAATGACATGTGTCCACCATGATAGTATCATACAGAATAGTTTCAGTTCCCTAAAAGTTCTCTGTGCATGGCCCACTTACCCCTCCCTTCTCCCTTCTCCCTGACAACCACCGATCTTTTTATTCTCTTCAAAGTCTTGACTTTTCCAAATGTTATATAATTGGAATCTCACAGTATGTATACTTTTCAGATTGAATTCTTTCACTTAATAATAGGCATGTAAGACTCCTCCATGTCATCTTATGACTTGATAGTTAATTTCTTTTTATCACTGAATAATATACTATTGCCTGGATGTATCACAGTCTATTACACGTTCACCTACTGAAGGACATTATGGTTGCTTCCAAGTTTTGGCAATTATGAATAAACCTGCTATAAAAATGTGTGTGCAGGCTTTTGTGTGGACATAAGTTTTCAACTCCTTTGGGTAAATCTCAAGGAGTGAGATTGCTGGGCAGCATGGTAAGAATGTGTTTCTTTTCGTAAGAAACTGCCAAACTGTCTTACAATGAAGCTGTACTATTTTGCATTCCCACTAGCAGGGAATGAGAGTTCCTGTTGCTCCACATTCTTGCCAGAATTTGATGTAGTCAGTGTTTCGAATTTGGGTCATTCTAATAGATCTGTATTGATATCCTCTGTTATTTTTCAGATTTTTATGATTAATCCCAGAGAATTAAACAACTTTCAGGAGTATATATAAATCAACTTCTACATGAAAATGGACTCTCAAAACACAGCCAGAACAAACAAACAGTAACTCAAGAAATTGAAAGAAGGGTATTAACACAAGCTTGTTTACTTCCTATATACTTGAACTACTTATAAGGATTTAGGAATACTTGGTAAAATAGTACATTTACTTAAAACCTGGTGGTAAAGTAACATCAAATAAGAGACCAAAGTGAAATGAGTTCTAAATCCAAGGATATAAAATTTGTGAATCTTCTAAATGATGAGGGCAGTGGGTACTGGAAGGAATCTCATTTGCTTCAGGGCATTTTAGTATTTCCCCCAAAACATTCTATTATGTAAATAAAATACATAAATGCTATTTCAAAACAAAAAAAAAATGTAGGCAAACTTGCTGATGCTATACCAGCTAGGAAGGGAAACTATGAAAACAACAGATAATTTGTGCTTTACACAAAAGGGATGCATTCAAATGGTTTGCTTTTTTTTTTTTAAAATAAATTAAGTTAGAGGTACTTAAAAGTCACATTTACACACACCCATGTATCCTATATTCTTTTAAATCCCCATTTTACACTATGCTCTGTGTGATAAGACCTATGTATGTCTTTCTGAGCTTTGATATTTGAATTTGAGATCCCTACAGTCTGGTGCCATCTTTAAATGGCTCAGACAGTTTCCTCCATTCATGTTTAGTTATTTGTGTATTTTCTGTACATTGCTTTGGCTTTTTCTGCCTATAAACTTATGTTTTAAATAAAAAATTACCGATTCTTCACTACCAGTGTCATAAACCTTATCATGAGAAAACAGTTTCAAATTCTCCAGCGACAGCTCATATAAGTTTGTAAATAAATTTTAAAATGCTAAGAATATGGATGGATTATAAAACTTTTAGATTAATGTAGTTTATAGAAAGTTACATTTAGCTATTTTGACTTGATATTTTATGGTCATATTTAAAGAATGTATGACAAATTATGTATAAGTCCTAAAAGTCATTAATAGTAAACTCATACTCAGCGAGTAAGAATATGATGATTAATGACATACAATGTAGCAAGAGTTTATATTTAATAGCATTTTAATAATTTAATATTAACTTTGTGAGTAAAGTATTATTTTTTCCACTTTCCAAGAGGAACTAAGGCAAACAACTTCATAAACTGGGAACCTCAGTGTATGTATTCATGAATTGAGTGACAATCAAGTAACATATGATTATTTAGCAATTACATGCTCTAACGTCTTATTATAAAGAAATAATAGGTATACATTTTAGATTTTTTAACTAAATCATAGTAGCAAAAGTAAAAATAATGATGAAGGCTTTTTATATACCAACATTTTAGAAGACATTACTTAGAGTTATTAGATAACTTCAAATTATTTTCATTAAATAAATTTCGGTAATGTACACACTTCCTATTTAAACATATTTGAAGACTCCTTTCCCAAAGGAGAATTTCCAAATTATTTCTCACTGTCCTCTATTAAAACGGATACCCTTTAAAACAGATAAATCAAGCTTTTCCCAATTTGTCAGCCGTAGGGGAGTTACATTGTTCAGAAGGAAATAAGATGGATATTCTAAATAGAATGTTTTTGGATGCCTTTCATGAGACATCAGTGGCTTTTTAAAGAGCGTTTATTGATTCTTCAGGCAGCACCCGAGGCAGCCCAAGATCTATTGCTCTGTCACTTTAAAAGCGGCAACAGACGTGCCGCTTTTCCTAGGAGATCTTTCTCTTAAGACCTAAAAATTTCTACAAACCAATTGCATCTGTCATCTCCTACTTGATCCACTGAGTCCCAGAGGCCATGTCTGAATGGTTAAAAGCTATATTTTTGCTCAAAATGCTTGTTGGAACAAATTCATTTTTAGGACAGAGACTCTGTAAATGAAAACTAAGCATTCAAACCTGTAAGCAATGAGAGGAGCTACAATCAGGAATGAGGCAGGCTTAGTGGGATTCCATGAAAGACACCCTGAATCGTGACACTAGGTCCCCTGGAACAGTAGCTCAGAGATACAACCAGTGTCTATGTGGATACTTCTGGTGAAGAGAAGCTCATTACTTCTTAAGGAAATAAATTTCATTTGGCGATAGAAAAACTTTTTTTTTTTTTTTCCTTTTTTTGTCTTTTTTCGTGTCCGGCAACGGATCGCAACCCTCAGTGTCGTACCTGTACTGGACCGGGACTGGCAACGGGATCGCAACCCTCGGGGCTGCGTCCACACCTCGCTCAGCCAGTGAGTGGGAACTGGTCCGTATGTGGGATCCGAACCCTCGGCAGGAGTGCCGCCGCGCTCCCAAGTGGCGCACTGTAGCAGTGCACCACCGGCCCGGCCCCTGGCGATAGAAAAACTTTTAATGTATGACTTTATGTTATTCCAGAATTCACTTTCTTCTAAATTTAATTTATTGCCCCTACTTCAATACTTTGAAGACTACTATCAGGATGATGTAGGCTAAATATATTATTCCTTGTCTTTGTTTTTACAGTACAGTCACTTAGTATCCTAGTCTGTCTCCTTGGGAAGCACTGGATTTTACAGTGTTCCTTAAAGCCACAAATTAAAATAAAGAATAAAATTTAAATATAAGGATAGGTATAATTTTTAAGTAGTTTTAGATAAATGTCCAAAATAACCAGAAAAACTCACAGATTCTTTTCTTCTAGGTTTTGGCTTGAAGTTTTGTTAGTCATCGTACTAAGAATTTCTGAAAAAATAAAATTGTGATTTTCTTTTCTTAAAAGGAAAGCATAGTAAATATGTTTAGGTGTAGATACTAAATATGTGTTAGATTATAATATACTTTTTTGAGGATATATTAGAGGTAAGCTTGTGTTTATATCAAATGCTATTCTTAAAAATTATTACATGTTAGAATTACTTTTGACTTAGCTTTACAAACTAATCTAATTGTATCAATTAAAATATGAACCTCTGCTTTTAAAGAATAGGTGTTCACATTCCTATGAAGGTACCAATTAGGAATCAAGCTCCATTTCTGAAGTAGCAATTTGGAAAATTATAGTGCAGTGCTAAGAACATGAACTCCAGAGTCAAATTGATTTGCTTCCTTCTTTCTCAATTCACCTGAAATGAATATGCTTCTCTTTCAAGAGTGTGATTGTCATGCCTACTTAATTTGATTTGTTCATATGCTTGGGCTAACAAGATAGACAAACTGGCTCCCCTGCTGAGATGGTTGAGCCTTCCTGTGTGTCTGGTGCCAGACGTAATCATCAATAATGTGTTGCAGAGAAACTAAATAAACAGAATGGAACACAGTGATACCCACTGTTCAATATTAGTGTGTAAGATTTGGTGCCTAAATTGGAACTGTATCTTAGAAACACAGCCTGCAAAAAGATATCCTGTGTACCTACTGTGGTGTGAGCTTATTTTAGGAGATATACCATGCATACTTTTATTCAACTTCATGTCTCCCATACCAAGGACTTCAACTTTCAGTTTGTCAGTTTAATAATTCTACTTAACATCACAAAAGAGAGTGCTATATTTCCCCAAGCATTCCTTGGTACAAAACCTCCTAAAATATTAGAAAATATTTAAGATTAATTTTTCAGTAGCAAGATATTAAGGAAATCCTCACAATCTGTAACCAGAAAGCTTAAATCTAGAAAAGTCGAAAGTATTTTAGATAGGTGTTGCCCTTAGGGAGCTGCCAATTGACTCCTGTTGCTCCAAACTCTCAGTTTTAAGGGCTGCATGTGGGTGACAAATGTTAGGACATGTATAGTGGAGAGGTGGATTAAAAATTCAGAATCAAGCCAGAATGCTTAACGGGTGACGTACTCTATGCCTGAAGTGAGAAAAACAAACCTGTCATTTGGTTGAAAAATATTAAGAAATCTTTACTTCTGGGTAGTTTGAAAAAAAAAATTAAAATAACTAAAAACCTCTCCTGAGAATTCATAACAATCTTTCCTGGGTTGGGGACTAGAAATAACATTAATTGGTCCTGAAACCCCAAACCAGGAAATTTATTTTAAATTAATCCTCAAGTGCCTGGTAGAAGTATATACAAATCTCTGGAGAAAAAACATGTTCAGCACAAGCTTCAAGGTAATCCGACAATAAAATTCTGGGAAATGAGATTTCTCAAAAACAAAAACAAAAAACAAATTCATAAGAAATATAAGAAAAGAAGCAAGCCTCCGTGAGAGTCAACAAAATCACGCGCCGCCGCGCTTCCCAAGCAGCGCACTATCCAGTGCGCCACCGGGCCGGCCCCAAAGTCTCAGTTTTAAGGGCTGCCTGTGGGTGACAAATGTTAGGACATGTATAGTGGAGAGGTGGATTAGAGATTGAGAATCAAGCCAGAATGCTTAACGGGTGACGTACTCTATGCCTGAAGTGAGAAAAACAAACCTGTCATCTGGTTGAAAAATATTAAGAAATCTTTACTTCTGGGTAGTTTGAAAAAAAATTAAAATAACAAAAAACCTCTCCTGAGAATTCATAACAATCTTTCCGGGGTTGGGGACTAGAAATAACAGTAATTGGTCCTGAAACCCCAAACCAGGAAATTTATTTTAAATTAATCCCCAAGTGCCTGGTAGAAGCATATACAAATCTCTGGAGAAAAAACACGTTCAGCACAGCTTCAAGGTAATCCAACAATAAAATTCTGGGAAATGCGATTTCTCAAAAACAAAAATCAAATTCATAAGACATATGAGAAAAGAAGTAAGCCTCCGTGAGAGTCAAACAAAATCACAAATTACAGAATGAGATCTTCATAGACTGCCGATATCAGAATCGTCATCACAGAGTATTAAATAAGTGTGCTAAATATGTTTAAAGAAATAAAAAAAAACTATCAAAATCATCACTAGGAGATAAGACTGTCTACATAATCAAGTAGAACTGAAAAAGAGCATTGTAGAATTTCTAGGGGAAAAAATGAAATACAACGTTCAGGCTCAAACTCCAAGTTAGATGCAATGAAGAGAAAATTAATGCAATTAAAAAAATCAGAACTAACACATTCAGAATGTAGCATAGAAAGATAAGAGATAAAAAACTATGAAGGACAGGTTAGGAGACATGCAGGGTGGAATGAAAGTGCTAACATTCATTTATTCACCTGATTGAAGTTCCAAATATATTAAGGAGAACAAGAATAAGCAACAAAAGTAATAGCCTAGAATTCTTCAGAATGAAGGGAAATGAAAATCCCAAAGAAGGAAAAATGAATCTTAAAAATTCCAAAGCAGAATAAGTAAACAGAAGTGCACACCTAGACATATGAAACTACAGAACACTAAGGAGAAGATTGTAAAACCTGCCTGGGTTAAGAGACAGTTTAACTTTATAGGAAGGAATACCAAACTAACATCTGCCTTCTTAATGGAAATAATAAAAGCAAAGTGATTGTGAAATAATCTTTAAAATACTGAGAATATCTGGCAACACAAAATTGAATATACAGTAAAATGATCTTCATGAATAATGGTGACAAAAAGACATTATCACTTCATTATCACAAGTATTTCTTTTTTCTTTTTTTCTTTTTTAAAGTTTATTAATATTATTATGTTTTTACATTCTAAGATGTTATTGTGGAACAGTTGGGTGGAAGGGGGAGAGGAGAAAGGGGAAGGAAGTAGGGTAGGAGAAGGAGGAAGGAGGGGGACATGGTTGAGGCCCGTGGCACCCCCCTCATTCCTGGGTACACCTGGGTTATGTAGAAACTCCAGGGGGCTTCCAGAGGTGGCTTGGCTGTTGCTGCGCTGAATGCAATGTCAGGAGGGTGTGACTGAAGTCCTTGGACCCCACCGTCCCAGCTCGAGAGCCTGGGATGTTTCCAGAGGCAGCTCCGAGGACATCACTGGGCTGGTTGCAGGTGTCAGGATGGCATGGCTGAGGCCTCTGTCCCTCCCTGGTCCCTGGCTTGGAAGCCCACAGGGCTTCCTTTTCTTCTAGGTTTTATAATTGTTCTTTGGTGATGTGAGACCTTTATTAGTTAATATCAAACATTATCTCTGGTCTGTGGGTATTTTGTTTTTTCTTTCAGTTCTATGTTGGATTATTCGCTGTTTCTACCACTTAAACTCTTTGCTAGAACTAATTTGTTGTCCTTTGATTACTTCTGAAATGGGGGAACTTCCTGTGGGAGCCAGCACTTGAGCCCTGAAGTTGAGTTACATTGCTGCTTTGCTGGTGATTCCCTGGGGAAGGCTTTTTGTGCAGCTCAGGTTTTAATAGTTGACTTTGTAGGTACTTAAAGTTCTCGTGAGATCCAGTACACCAGGGTTATGTAGAAATGCTGGTCTGCACCTGAGTCTTTTCAGCAAACTGCTCTTCCTGCAGTTCTATATTCCTGACCAGTCTCCACTGAGTGGTCTGTGCTGACTGGGGTACAGATCAGCTGTCTGTGCTGTGCCCCAATGTTCCCTCAGTGGGCCCGTTTCCCCCACAGCCTGTGCTCCAAACATTTCCCCTGCAACGGGCTGTGTGCTGGTCCCTTGTGATGGTTCACTGGCCTCTGAGTGGCTCCTTTTTTCAGTTGTTGTGGCTCCTTGCTTCTATGTGGGTCTCTGGGAACCCTGTTAGTGGTCTTGCTGGCCTGGGGGCTACCAATGCCCTCTTCTCCCTGCTGCCTCCAGGCAACTTCATCCAAAGGGCACAGCTGTGGCTTTTGCAAGTTCCTGGTTTGTACACTCAGCAGCTCCAGCCTGGAAGTGGCTGGGACTTGAAATTGTGGGAGTGGTTCTTTCTTTCTCTCATGGTGGCTTCTCCTATGTTCATGAACTCCACAGGTCTCTCCTCTTCCCCTGAGCTCTAGTGGCCCCAGCCTGGCCGTTGTTGCTTTTTAATAGTTGTAAATTGGTTGATTGGTAGGAGAAAGTGTGATGCTGGGGACTGTCTATTCTGCTATCTTGGCCAGACTCCTATCACAAGCGTTTCTATTTTCCCCAAATTGATGTTTATTCTCATTCTTCTAAAAAACTAGAATAGTTTTTTAATATGTTAGAGATAACTTTCAAAATTATGTACAAGAACAAAAGTTAAAAAAAAACAAAAACAAAAACAAAACAATGCATTTGGTGTTAAAAAAACAAAAGGCAAAAACAAAAACAAACAAAAAACAA
The DNA here is from genome assembly GCF_000696425.1 of Galeopterus variegatus. Taxonomy (NCBI): domain Eukaryota; kingdom Metazoa; phylum Chordata; class Mammalia; order Dermoptera; family Cynocephalidae; genus Galeopterus; species Galeopterus variegatus. The sequence goes on along the minus strand of NW_007730127.1, from coordinate 154,668 downwards.
CAAGGTGTGGTGATTTAATTTTATGATATGCAAATTTAAGACAATTAGTGGGGAAAATGGTGCCAGGCAAATAAGTTACCTCCTACTTCATTCCATACACAAAATAAATTCAAATGGATTTAGGACTTAATTATGTAAGGCAATATTTTAAGGCTTTTTGAGGAAAACANCTCATTACTTCTTAAGGAAATAAATTTCATTTGGCGATAGAAAAACTTTTTTTTTTTTTTTTTTTCCTTTTTTTGTCTTTTTTCGTGTCCAGCAATGGATGGCAACCCTCAGTGTCATGCCCGTACCGGACCGGGACCGGCAACGGGATCGCAACCCTCGGG
>NW_007730127.1:142734-153336 GCF_000696425.1 Galeopterus variegatus | reverse complement strand
GGCGGGAGTGCCGCCGCGCTCCCAAGCAGCACACTGTAGCAGTGCGCCACCGGGCCGGCCCCTGGCGATAGAAAAACTTTTAATGTATGACTTTATGTTATTCCAAAATTCACTTTCTTCTAAATTTAATTTATTGCCCCTACTTCAATACTTTGAAGACTACTATCAGGATGATGTAGGCTAAATATATTATCCCTTGTCTTTGTTTTTACAGTACAGTCACTTAGTATCCTAATCTGTCTCCTTGGGAAGCACTGGATTTTACAGTGTTCCTTAAAGCCACAAATTAAAATCAAGTATAAAATTTAAATATAAGGATAGGTATAATTTTTAAGTAGTTTTAGATAAATGTCCAAAATAACCAGAAAAACTCACAGATTCTTTTCTTCTAGGTTTTGGCTTGAAGTTTTGTTAGTCATCGTACTAAGAATTTCTGAAAAAATAAAATTGTGATTTTCTTTTCTTAAAAGGAAAGCATAGTAAATATGTTTAGGTGTAGATACTAAATATGTGTTAGATTATAATATACTTTTTTGAGGATCATTATAATATACTTTTATGAGGATATATTAGAGGTAAGCTTGTGTTTATACCAAATGCTATTCTTAAAAATTATTACACGTTAGAATTACTTTTGACTTAGCTTTACAAACTAATCTAATTGTATCAATTAAAATATGAACCTCTGCTTTTAAAGAATAGGTGTTCACATTCCTATGAAGGTACCAATTAGGAATCGTTTCTGAAGTAGCAATTTGGAAAATTATAGTGCAGTGCTAAGAACATGAACTCCAGAGTCAAATTGATTTGCTTCCTTCTTTCTCAATTCACCTGAAATGAATATGCTTCTCTTTCAAGAGTGTGATTGTCATGCCTACTTAATTTGATTTGTTCATATGCTTGGGCTAACAAGATAGACAAACTGGCTCCCCTGCTGAGATGGTTGAGCCTTCCTGTGTGTCTGGTGCCAGACGTAATCATCAATAATGTGTTGCAGAGAAACTAAATAAACAGAATGGAACACAGTGATACCCACTGTTCAATATTAGTGTGTAAGATTTGGTGCCTAAATTGGGACTGTATCTTAGAAACACAGCCTGCAAAAAGATATCCTGTGTACCTACTGTGGTGTGAGCTTATTTTAGGAGATATACCATGCATACTTTTATTCAACTTCATGTCTCCCATACCAAGGACTTCAACTTTCAGTTTGTCAGTTTAATAATTCTACTTAACATCACAAAAGAGAGTGCTATATTTCCCCAAGCATTCCTTGGTACAAAACCTCCTAAAATATTAGAAAATATTTAAGATTAATTTTTCAGTAGCAAGATATTAAGGAAATCCTCACAAGCTGTAACCAGAAAGCTTAAATCTAGAAAAGTTGAAAGTATTTTAGATAGGTGTTGCCCTTAGGGAGCTGCCAATTGACTCCTGTTGCTCCAAACTCTCAGTTTTAAGGGCTGCATGTGGGTGACAAATGTTAGGACATGTATAGTGGAGAGGTGGATTAAAAATTCAGAATCAAGCCAGAATGCTTAACGGGTGACGTACTCTATGCCTGAAGTGAGAAAAACAAACCTGTCATTTGGTTGAAAAATATTAAGAAATCTTTACTTCTGGGTAGTTTGAAAAAAAAAATTAAAATAACTAAAAACCTCTCCTGAGAATTCATAACAATCTTTCCTGGGTTGGGGACTAGAAATAACATTAATTGGTCCTGAAACCCCAAACCAGGAAATTTATTTTAAATTAATCCTCAAGTGCCTGGTAGAAGTATATACAAATCTCTGGAGAAAAAACATGTTCAGCACAAGCTTCAAGGTAATCCGACAATAAAATTCTGGGAAATGAGATTTCTCAAAAACAAAAACAAAAAACAAATTCATAAGAAATATAAGAAAAGAAGCAAGCCTCCGTGAGAGTCAACAAAATCACAAATTACGGAATGAGATCTTCATAGACTGCAGATACCAGAATTGTCATCACAGAGTATTAAATAAGTATGCTAAATATGTTTAAAGAAATAAAAAAAAACCTATCAAAATCATGACTAGGAGATAAGACTGTCTATATAATCAAGTAGAACTGAAAAAGAGCATTGTAGAATTTCTAGGGAAAAAAATGAAATACAAAGTTCAGGCTCAAACTCCAAGTTAGATGCAATGAAGAGAAAATTAATGCAATTAAAAAAATCAGAACTGACGCATCAGAATGTAGCACAGAAAGATACGAGATAAAAAACTATGAAGGACAGGTTAGGAGACATGCAGGGTGGAATGAAAGTGCTAACATTCATTTATTCACCTGATTGGAGTTCCAAATATATTAAGGAGAACAAGAATAAGCAACAAAAGTAATAGTCTAGAGTTCTTCTTCTAGCCCGTGACTAATCTCGTTCTTCCTGGCCAAGGTCTGGACCCGGTCCCAAGTCTCATACGAGAACAAGTTGGACGAAGGTGCCCAAGGGGCAACCTTCACTACATGACGCCAGGCATCGGCGGCCGTGGAGTCAGATATTTCTAAGCCTCTGCTTTTAACATGTACTTTAGGCCTTGCAGGCTGTCTCATCACTCTTTCCATACACGCCTCCCATGTTACCCCGTGAGGAAGGGACAAAGGGAGCACAGGGCAGAGAAGTTAGTGGTCTTGCTGGCCTGGGGGCCACCAATGCCCTCTTCTCCCCTGCTGCCTCCGGGCAACTTCATCCAAAGGGCACAGCTGCAGCTTTTGCCAGTTCCTGGTCTCTATACTCAGCAGCTCCAGCCTGGAAGTGGCTGGGACTTGAAATTGTGGGAGTGGTTCTTTCTTTCTCTCACGGTGGCTTCTCCTATCTTCATGATCTCCATAGGTCTCTCCTCTTCCCCTGAGCTCTTGTGGCCCCAGCCTGTCTGTTGTTGCTTTTTAATAGTTGTAAATTGGTTTATTGGTGGGAGAGAGTGTGATGCTGGGGACTGTCTATTCTGCTATCTTGGCCAGACTCCTATCACAAGCGTTTCTATTTTCCCCAAATTGATGTTTATTCTCATTCTTCTAAAAAACTAGAATAGTTTTTTAATATGTTAGAGATAACTTTCAAAATTATGTACAAGAACAAAAGTTAAAAAAAAACAAAAACAAAAACAAAACAATGCATTTGGTGTTAAAAAAACAAAAGGCAAAAACAAAAACAAACAAAAAACAACAAGGTGTGGTGATTTAATTTTATGATATGCAAATTTAAGACAATTAGTGGGGAAAATGGTGCCAGGCAAATAAGTTACCTCCTACTTCATTCCATACACAAAATAAATTCAAATGGATTTAGGACTTAATTATGTAAGGCAATATTTTAAGGCTTTTTGAGGAAAACATAACAGAATATCTTTAACATCAGGTTAGGTATGGATTTTGTCATCAAGACACAAAGAATAATGAAACTAAAGGAAACAGCCAAAATTTTATTATATTAAAATGGAGAACTTCTATTTTTCTAAGTGTAACATAAAGGGAGTGCCAAAACAAACCATAGCTAGAGGGAAAATATTTGCCCCACGCATATTGCTATATTACTGACAATAGATTTTCACAACAGTAAGTGAAAACAAACAAACAAACAAAAAAAACCCCCAGCAAATAGGAGCAAGAAGCATGGAATAGTAAGTATACATTTTCACAAAGTGGTATAAACTTATTTTAGAAAATAAATACAAAAATATAGGTCAATTTCAACACAGTTATTAGGGAAAAAAGATGACTCACTAAGCAATAGACTAGATGGATTCTTTCATATAATGACAAAGCATACAAAACTAAACAGTGTGTTATTTAGGGAAACATGGATTTAGAATGTAATTATTAATAAAATAAAATAAATAAATACCAGAAAATGTAGAATAGTGAGTGGTTAACTTTTCAGGGAGAAACAGTAGTCTGATTAGGAAGGAACATAAAGGGATCTCAAAGGTATTGATTATGTTTCAATTCTTAAGGTAGGTGGTAGGTACATGTATGCTTTCATTAATATCATTATTAGGTTCATAAAATGTGTTAATATGCACTTTTTTGTCTTTATGTATTTTACAACATGAAAATTCCCAAACAACAGGAGGCCACTTGCCATAGCCATCTTTAAAAAATTACTAATTAATCTTTAATCTTTATGCCCATAATTGGGTTCTCAACACATAGAGTAAATAAATAGGAATGTGTCCAGATCAGTTCAACATTTTTTCTGTCCAACTATATGCAAAGTTCAAAGAATTATCTTGTCAATTAAATGAAATGTTTAGGGTAATAAAATGCCTCTGGCATTTCATCAATAGTAGTATAGTCCTGCTTTAATTGATTTTTTTACCAAGCTAATTTTATGCTTGAGAAGTAGACAAATTCAAGCTAAAATTTAGCAATCCCAATTAATTTTTGACTTATTACATTCAGTAGTGGAAGTAGCAGGATGGAAGAATGAACAGTGTTAACATTTAGGAGCTGTTTATAGAATATAGGGAAAAGGCCAAAAAATATACAGCGTGAACGATGAGAGAGGCTCAAAACTTCAAGGACTGGATATGTGGTTCTTAGAGAAGGAAAACTTAAAGGATTAAAGATGGAGTTTAGGGAGAAAAATTAGACAAATGATGATTAATATCGAATGTGTAAAATATAATGAGCTAGCTCTTGGTATTAGTTATGCTACTCAATATTCACAGTGAGGTTAATATCACCAAATTATAAACGTTAGAACTTCACCTCACATTACTAACTGGTGGATGTCAGGGCTGTGTTGAAATCATGGTTTTCTGCAGAGATTCTTATCATTTGATGATGTGAAAGATGCTAGGAAACATAAAAACAACAAATGATTTTTTAAATTTAATTAAATATATACCCTTCCTGTTTTCCACAAATATTAGAGGTGCCTTGGCATTGTACATAGATTAAAGTAAAATTGAAAAATTACATAAATATATCAGGGACAGGAAAAATACAAACAGAATAGGAGGATAAGGTAAAGGACAAAGTCAAGAAGGACATAATGAGTTCCTTCAGAAAAGTATTTTTCATCAATTAATTTTATTTATTCTCATTTTTTGACCTGATTTAAGCCGAAATTAAAATGCAGACATCTAGGGAGGTAAATGGATTGAAACTTTATCCAAAAGTTCTCAGTAAACGTTATCACTCCCATAGGTCTTTAGATTCTTCATATGGCTTGCGGGTCAGCATTATAATTAAGACTTTACCTTTCCTATCTCTCCATAGATACATTTCATTTTGCTAACGTAGCAGCCATATTTGTTGCAGGCAAAGTTTACTGTGTAAAAGCTTGGTTCTTATATTTAATGACAAACAGGTAGTCGGAACAAGACAAGGATGGGCAAAGATTCATGTACATAGTCAGAACTCAACTCTGTCCTTAATACATAGTGTTTTGATATGCAGGTATTTGGCATATATATATATACATATATATATGTATCTGGTGAATGTGACACACTCGTTTCCTATGAATTCTCTACTTTGGCCAATACTGAGACAATCCTTTAAATAAACTTTTTTCTGTAATGGATTTTGAGGACCAAAGTTTGGGTTTAACAGTGAGTGGACCTGATGCTACATACCACAAAGATCGAGAAAGAGTTAAACTCTTCCTTTATACTTGTGGCTGGTTCAATTTTATCTCATCCTTTTATGTATTTTTATGTCATGTTACTTAGCACATAGAGGTTCATGACTTCTCCCATTCTTCCCTCCTCCAAATAAAACAACAAATTTGTGTCATTCTTTGAAAGCATTTACATGTGCTATGTGCATAGACGCAGATACACATACACACATCCGCATACATGGCACCCATATGTATACATGTAACCACACACATACACACATGTACATATACACAAATAGGTAAGAGTCTAAACTCAATGGAAGGAGAGATATTTCTATAATTTCCAAAAAGAAAAATTAGGATAGGTACAAAAGAATGAAACTCATACTGTCAGACTTCTTTTAGGCAATTTAACAATATCTATGGAATTCTGAGGGGGAAAAGTCCATGTAACCAATATTATACGTATGTGACAAAATAAAGACTTCCAGGCCATGCAGGACACTGAAATGTATTCCATATCTTCCTTTCTTGAAAGAAAAAAATCACTCAAAAATGCATTCAGTAAAACAAAATTACAAACAGAATAAAGGAGTCAAGAAAACATAGAACATAATAATATACAGTTGATTTTAAATAGTCATTGTAAACATGGTGACATTTTAATAAATTATTAGAAAACAAATAATAAAATATGGAAATTACTTAAAAGCAATAATTTGTACTTTAAACCAAGATTAAGATTACTGCTAATTTCAATGAAATCTTGGTGGTAGAGGGTGCTGGAGGGAGAGAGTAAACATGAAAAAACGTACGTGTGTGTGTTTGTGTGTATGTTGAGTATAATTTAATTATGCTGTGAACATATAATTTAATATTGATTAAAATACGCTTTGTGTGGATGAGAAGTTGTAGATAATTCGTAGCTACAACTTGATTTGATGAAGAAATAAATAACCTCAACTTTAAGATATATATTAGCATAAAACAAATAGTAGCACTTTCAAACCAGCAGAAGATGGTAGGAGAGGAGAACAATAAAAAATACTTGATTCTTCATGAAAGAGCAGGGAACAAAGAAGATAAATGAGAAGCATGTGTACATGCCATTAAAACAATTTAAAATAAATTATATCAGAGTAAGATAAAATGAGCAATTATAACAAATGTGAAATGACAAAGCAGTGCTACTAAAGTTCAAACATCAGATTGAATTTAAAAAGAAAAATTCAGCTATATGTCATCAACAACCTTCATTTACAACTAAATGACATAAAAATAATTGAAAATAAAACAACTAACAAAGATATATAAATACACAGCTATGGAAATGTTATTATCCAAACAATGAAATTTATGATAAAATGATTAGGTGGGAATAAAAAGAAGGTTTAATTCTGAGAAAACAGAAATGCCATAGAATGACATGCACACATATGCCTCAGGGCATAGGCTCAAGTGAGCCTGAATGATCCACTCAGAGGTGTGAAGTTCTTTCACTGTTTGGGGCAGTGTCTTAGTCCAACCTTCTCGGGCACACCATGGGCTGTCTTCCAAGGTAGGTAACATGCAAGCATAAAAACTATGTTTCACATAAAAACATCTCTAAATTATCACCCTTTTCAGTTTCTTAAATGTTCAAAACAAGGTCAACAAATCAGTGGCAGTGGACACAAAGGCCTAGGAAGATCAAGGTAAACCAAGAACACGTAGAAAAAAATGAGTCTTTAATATGGAAACTAGAGCATCCCTCCCGGACAAAGGTGCTGGTAAAAGACACCATTGAGATAGATAAATATTAAGTATTCAATTCCATTTATATACAACTAGGTAAACCAAGAACACGTAGAAAAAAATGAGTCTTTAATATGGAAACTAGAGCATCCCTCCAGGACAAAGGTGCTGGTAAAAGACACCATTGAGATAGATAAATGTTAAGTATTCAATTCCATTTATATACAACTACTCAAAATGTTTGTCTCCATAATGTTAAAAAAGAGATCAGAGGCACCTTGTCAAATGCCTCAGAATAAACACAATAGAACAATTGTTGACATAGTTCCTTCTACTTAGCCTACTAGATTTCTAGTACTTACATACACCCCTGGCCCTTGAATTTGATGCAGAACCCATTCATTCCTCTTTTTTGGTCTCAAATGTGTTTAAGGCTTTTTCTATCTCTTTCTTGTTTCTAAAAATTTTCTCCTGTCTCTCTGCCCCACCCCCATCTTTCTTTTTCTATTTCTGTTAATATTCTTCTTATATTAAAGACATGTTAGTGGAAAGTTCACCCAGTGTAGATCAAAAGTGGTTGCTATTCCTCAGGGTCATGGCCGAAATAGGTCTGGAACCTGGAACTCCAGTATCATTAGTCCTTCCTTTTCCAAATTTCATCAACTCATCTTTTCTTCTATTTATCCTTCTTGGTTATGAGTATTTTCTTTTCCATTTCATCTTCCTTTTCTCTGACAATTACCAAAAGTCTGAAACTGGATCTGCTGCTACTCCTAGGCTCAGATCCTCACCATTTGTGACCACAAAGGAAAGGGTCTTCTCTATTCCAGATTGTTGGGAAAGTAGAATAGTTTGGTCAGGGCCCTCACCTCAGGTCCAGTTGGTTGTGGTTCAGCATCCTTTGTAAGTAAATTGTGTGTGTGTGTGGGTGGGTGTGGAGTTAGTGTGCATGTGCACCAATGTATCTTTTTAGTTTTGTTGCTATTCTGTGTTCTGTTTGCGGGGGGACAGAGAGAGAGAGAGAGAGTAGAGAGTAGAGAGTAGTTTCAGTGAAGTAGGTGGGTGGCTGTCAGCCTTGGGCATCTGCCCCACTTGGCCATGCTTTTCCAAACCTATGGCTTCCAAAGACCTTTTGGCCAGTTACCTAGCTCATAGATCTGTGGGAAGGAGTCTGGTGAACCAGCCTGGCATGTGAGGGTCTGGGGACCCAGCCTGGCATGTGAAGGGTTTGTGACCCAGTCTGTGAATGGGCTTGAGGGGTCTGCGAGCTCCAGACTCAGCCCTAGCTCAACAATCAGCCCAGTCGGTGCAGGATTACCAGTAGATAAAAGAGCCCAACAACTGGCATAGTTGTGGTCGAGTAGCTTTACAATTGGCATCACAAACAGGATTAAGAGCTAGACAATTGGCACTGTGAGGATTCCAGGCCTTAGACTAGCCAGATACAGATCTAGATTGAAAAATCCTGGAAACAGATTTGGTGGAGTCAGAATTATGTTCAGTCCCTGGTTCTGTTTCTAATAGCTGTGTTATCTCAGAGAAGTGACTTGACTTCCCTCTAAATGTTCTTACGATAGGGCAATAATAATAATAGGTCAATTTTATGGGGTGTTGTAAGGAGTAAATAGGAAAGTGCCTATTATAGCAGTGTGCCTGCCAAAACTAAATGTTCAAAAAAGTTTATTATTGTGCATATAATATGAATTACTGTATTAATGCAAATATGCTTGCTATAATGGGCTGTTCTTGATCATCTATTTTCTGATGTTTTATAAGTTCCTTGAGAGAAGGCACATCAGGGATATTTACTAAATTTATAAATATTAAAAAGTTGAGAAGGGTAGCTAAAGCATTTGTCTTGCTTGTATGCAAACACCTAACTAAAATGATGAAATTGGGTACAAATATAAATTTTCTTTATTGTAGTCTAATATTGAAGCTCAAAATACATTGTGTAAATTTAGAAGGGTGCCAATGAAACTAACAACTACTATTTCATATGAAAGGCAAATACCTGGAGTTGTAACTGATTATAAATTCATTATGACTGTACAATAACTACAGTGATGGGGTTGCTTAAAAATCCAGTGCCAGCTAAGTACAGAAAAACAAAGAGTGTTTCTTCTCATTTTATACTAAGCCATGTTTTACTTGAAGTCTCATATTTACTTTGAGTATCACTTAGGGTGACTATTGGTAAATTCTCTGTCCATAGGTGTTCAGCTTTGAGTATGAGACATTTGGAAGTCATCTCATCTACAGAAGAATGAATGTCACTGGAGTATATGACTTAGAATATAAGAGTTAAAATCATATGATTTGGGTTTAGAAACATTTGATTTAAACTCTAGTTTTGCCAGTTCAGATAATGATTTTCTCCAAGTAGCAAAATCTCTGTAAGATTTAGCTTCCTCATCTGTAACATGGAGATGATATTAATATTCATCTCCTAAAGAAAAAAATATTGTCAAATCATTAAAACTTCAAAGAAATTAAAACATATGCCTCCATCCTGAACTAATCAACTACTTTTCTCATTAGTATAAATGGTTGATCATTTGTGTGCCATCCTATCTTTATGAAGCTGGTATTAGTCTAGAAGATATGTGGAGTCTCCACTTGGGAGTCCATATTTTCACAAAGTGCAAACATAAAAATAAGTGCAATGAAAATTCCACACTTTTTAAAAAAATTAGTTCTATTATCAGGGTATATTAATCTGTTTTGTGTTGCTATAACAGAATACCTGTGTCTGGGTAATTTATAAAGAAAAAAGGTTTATTTGATTCATGATTCTGTAGGTTGAATCCAAGATTGGGCAACTACATCTGGTGATTGTCTCAGGCTCCTTCCATCCATGGTGGAAAGCAGAAGAGGAGCCAGTGTGTGCCAGAGATCACATGGTGAGAGAGAGAGAGAGCACACATGGTGAGAGAGGAAGCAAGAGAGAGAGAGAGAGAGCACATGGTGAGAGAGGAAGCAAGAGAGAGAGAGGGTAGACACCAGGCTCCTTTTAACAACCAGCTCTCATGGGAGCTAACAGAGCAAGAACTCACTCCTGCCCAAGGGAGGATGTTAATCTGTTCACGAGGGATCTGCCTCCATGACTCACGCCTCCTATTAGGCCCCACCTCCCAATACTGCCACATTAGGGATAATATTTCAGAATAAGTTTTGGTGTGATAATCATATCCAAAGTATAGTATAAGCACTCAAAAAGCTTTACCATCATTTTCATGAAATGTTTATTAGTCTTTCATTTGGAAAAAAAAAGTCATTTT
>NW_007730127.1:142077-142670 GCF_000696425.1 Galeopterus variegatus | reverse complement strand
ATATTTCAGAATAAGTTTTGGTGTGATAATCATATCCAAAGTATAGTATAAGCACTCAAAAAGCTTTACCATCATTTTCATGAAATGTTTATTAGTCTTTCATTTGGAAAAAAAAAGACATTTTATTTTCAGCAAAATTTAGCTACCTTTAGATACATAACAAAATTTTAACTCAATTATCAAATCCTTTAGTTTGACAATGCTTTCTTAAACACTTAATTGTTCAATCAATATTGTCCATATATGTCATGGAAAATACATCCAAAGAGTAACTAGTTCTCTTTTGGATGTAATGCCACATGGCTGGTGGTTCCTTTAAATAAAGTGATGCCTTTAAATTTCATGGGTAAAACTTTTTTTGTTGTTTCTAGTCTTTTTAAAAATTTACATCACAAGATAGTCCTTTATTTTTGTAAAACAAAGACCATTGAATAAAAAATAGACATTTTCATGTAATGAAAATGTGATATGTATTTAGTCAAAATACTGAAGCAGTACAAAGACCAACAGTAAGCCTGATGTTTTTGAAAAGAAAAATTTAGTTATTTTCAAGTAAGGCAGTATTGCTAGAGTTGTTTTTGTCTTTTCCCTAG
>NW_007730127.1:135798-142022 GCF_000696425.1 Galeopterus variegatus | reverse complement strand
AATTTACATCACAAGATAGTCCTTTATTTTTGTAAAACAAAGACCATTGAATAAAAAAATAGACATTTTCATGTAATGAAAATGTGATATGTATTTAGTCAAAATACTGAAGCAGTACAAAGAGCAACAGTAAGCCTGATGTTTTTGAAAATAAAAATTTAGTTATTTTCAAGTAAGGCAGTATTGCTAGAGTTGTTTTTGTCTTTTCCCTAGAAAAAGACTTAGAATAATTGCTTATCTGAAAGTAATCCTTTAGTCATTATCACTCTATTTGGTTAAACACACAGACCTTGTACAGCATACATGAGTTTATGGAATACAATTATACTTTTCTTTTATGAAACACATACAAAGAATTCACAATGTTTCTTAATATTTCGCCAATTATTTACCATTATTCTGCTGAAATTAGGAGTATCATGCATGCTTCAAATTCCATTCTCCGATGGGTCTATTTTCAGTATTTTCACAGTTCAAAAAATTTAAGAGATACCATTCAATATGTCCTAAAGGTATATAAAATTTAACCATTGCTCTATAAAAAGTGTATGACAGATGTATCAATAAAGCAACATATTATGCCCAGATCCCAAGAGACATGATTTTTGGCCTTAAGTACAACTTTCAACTAGTTCTCCTCCATCTATTGATTTGGGCAATTTTCTTTTTTTTCAGATGTGTGACTATTTTATGTTATTGCTTTTTCATAGTCTATGTTTATAGAACTATAAAATGAATTCTCTCTGGAAATGACTTTTTTCCCACTATTTTTACCTTGCCAATATGTTAAGAGAATGTAACATCTCATCTTTTTTTTCCCATCAGAATTTCTTGGACTAAAATTGGTAATATTAAATTAGTTTTCTAACTTTAATTTTGACTTTTTGGTTTAAATTGTATTTTTCATACATTAGTACAATTTAAAATCTTAATTATGTGTTAACTATATGCAGAGAGAAGCAAATTCAAATTATAAGTAAAGCAAATCATTTTTATCTTTTAACATGCTATAAAATGCATGGTTTTGGTATGTAATATGTATGAAGAAGTTTGAAACTTTGAATAAATTGTTCTTTCCTTTTTATTCTCCCAGAAGAGCTGTCCGTAGTAGAATTTATAGAGCCTGGAGTGGATTTATGCAATTAGCTTGGTTGCAAGCCATCCTTCCCATAGGTCAAGCCAATTAAAGGATAACTAAGGGAGACATGGCTCCAAACAGTGGCATATGGCACAGAGGCACTAATGCTCACTAGAGAGGGAAAACAAAGTCACATGGATTATAACTTTGATATGAAATGAAATTGGATGTTGAATGCTTTGAACTCAAATCCCCTTTCCTTTTTATCTTCCGTCTGTGTACTTTTTTCTGTACTCTACTGTGATCGGTGTGTTCATCAACAAGTGGAAAGGAGGAAAGGAAAGTTTGAACACTGTGGTTTCAGTCACTGTGTTCTTTTCCACATTTTGATCTAGATCCTTCTTAGTTCCTGTGTTTGTTTTTGGTACTTACAAAAAATCCAACTTTGATGACATTATATATGCCCAGTTTACTGAAAAGTCAGCTTCCTACTTCAGAATTCTGGGAGTTGAGCCTCAGGACACAGGTAGACACTCAATGGGGGCAGTCTGAAGACTAGGCAAAAACTTTGAATAATACGTAAAAATAACATATGAAATAAGCAATATTATGAATGAATAATATTAGAGGGTTTTCAATAGTGATAAAAAATGACTATCTTCACAAATTTTCTCTACAAATTTAGATTAAAAAGTAGTGAATTTTGGCAAAAGAAAATTAAATGGAAGTGTGGAGTTACTTATAACCAAACCCCTAGCTTGTGTCAATTAATGGTTTTCAAGTGAGAATGTCAGGCGTGTAAACTGACAAACCCACAAATGTATAGACATTTGTTGCTTAATTAAAAGTCCATCAAATACTGCTTCAGGATTAACTTCAGACTGCAAAACAATTTGCCATCAATTGTGATGATGGGATTTCAATCCATTACGCAGTTTGTTCTCTTGGCTCTGTTTCTTTGCTCATTTTAAGAACTATGTTGTTGAAACTTAAACTAAAAAAAAGGAAGAAAAGCTTTTTAGAAGGACTTTGTATTTCACCAAAAATAGCTAGATTGAAAAACTATGGAAAGAATATTGGAGATTTCTTTTACTTTTGTCTCTGACACTAAACTGCTGTGTGATTGTAAACACATTTTATTTCACCTCTCTTGTGTCTCAGTTTCCTTACTTGCTAAGTGATGGGAGCTTGGATGTGGGGGGACTACATGATCTCTGACGGTCCCTTTTACCATAGAAATTCTGAGTCAAATCCATCTATTTTCATAATAAGATTTTACTCTGCAAGAGAGAAAATAAAGAGTCAAGGCTGAGATGAGGAATTATTATTTGATAAAGTACAAATATCTAGAAAGGATAAGTGAGTTTTTAAACCACAAATAGTTGCTCTTTGGAACACGCAAAGTAGATTGCTGTGTATTACGACCTGCGGCATGTTGCCCCTTTCCATCAATCTTCCTCCATGAAGGCTAAGCTGGAAATCTTCAGATCCCATCATCACCATTCCTTCTGTCTCACATGCATTTATTTTCTCATTTGCCATTGCCTGAATTATTTGCATCATATAGCCATTGTTTCTATAGTGAACAGATTCAAAAGGCTGCCTATGTGGAATCAAATTTAATTTCACCCTAGACATTTATTAATGCCTGATAATATCAGTTTCCACATTAAAAAATTGCTTTATTTACATACTGCTCTTCTATGCTGACAGGCTAAGTCCCATTAAGAAATATAGTGTTTTTGCTGTGAAAGATGCACAGAAATGGGAAAATAATTTTTATTTTTCAAATATGCTGTGGTTTAATTAATAAATTCATGGAGTAAAATATACCTTTACATTCTAATTTATTGACATCTTGTAAATTTTTAATAGATAGTTCATGCTCTTGATCCTTTTATTTCCTTTTAAAAGCCCATCAGCAAATGTGCTTCATGAGCCTTCATCTGACTATGAACAAAAAGTTTTCCTTGTCCACCAGCTCTATTTACACAGACTGAATGATATGCCTTATTTTTTTAAAAAATGCTACAAGTTTAACTAGACCTGGTAACTGAAATATGGTAGCAGAATTATCGTTTCATTTTTTAAAAAATAAAGGTGGGAGTATAAGGCTTCTGTCATGTCTCCATATTTACAGTAAAAAGTCAATTGTAGGCAGTTTGTGTTGAAAATGACAGCATCTCTATCAAGCTCTACATCAGCTGCTGCTAGCTGCAGTCAGAATTATCTTCCTTCACTGGGATGTCTTGCTTTATGATATCAATTAGCAAACAATCTGTTTTGTTGGCACATGATACAATTAGGATGCAAAACAGAGTGACTGTGAAGCAAAACATTTTTCAGGAAGAAGGCAGTTTTACCCAAGCATAGGGAGGTGGAAAAAATACCATTTTTCTGTCTGTCAGTCTTTCTTTAATTTGCCACTGATATCAGTTTATTAACACTGATACATACATGTGATAACACTAATAGGTTGTCTGTTTTTATTTTTCCAGGTAATGTTGATATTTGATTTTTAAAGAATTTACAACCATTAATTATTTCTTTTTTTTTTTTTTTTTTTTTTTTTTTTTTTTTAGTTTTTAGTTGCTCTATAATTTACATTTAACCCCCTAGTTTAACTCTAGGAAACATTGTTTTTTAAAAAATCACATTCCACATAAAGCAGGAGACAAGGTACACTAGAGGGCACTAGTAAGCTATACTTTTTGTTTTACTTTTTTTCACTTACCAATATAATTTGCATGTCTTCAGGGATGCTTTTACTGCTTAATCTGATCTATTTGAGACTACTCATTTTTCTTTCTTTGTTGCTCTTTTTTTTTTTTTTTTTTTAAGACCAATAAGCTCGTTTGGTATTTTTCATTGACCAGGAAAGTTCTAGACCTTTAGGTTCATTATTTTGATAAGCTTTATCCCACATGGATTGTCTGGATGGCCTTTTTACCTTTATTGAAATTCCCTGATCTTGTCCTATGACATTTCTGATTTTTTTTTTGACAGAGCGTCTCCACAGCTGCAAGTGACTGCTACTTAAACCCAGTTCTAAGGGCTTTGAGATGTACACAAATCACTCCCGCGTATTTCTTTCGAGCCACACTTAAACCCTAGTCTCCAGAGGTGAAAGGCGAGATATTAAGTAATCTGGCACCTGGCTCAGTCTAATATGATTGGTAGAGAAGACAAATTCATCTTCTGAAGAATATACAAGAACAATTTTTCTTAAAAGGTCAGATGAAATTTATGCTTCATGCTCAAAACATTGGCATTTCAATTAACTTTTAAAAGTCAGGAACAATATAGGGAGATCTAAAATGTGCTTAAAGAGAACATATATTGTATTTATTAAACAAAAAATAAACCACATTTAATGACTTTCTCAGAATATGTTACTCTTGCCTCTTTATTGAACACGGTGTTTTAAAAATTCTAAATTTTATGATAGCTGAAATAATCTTTTCTTCCTCTAATTTCAGTTGTTACTGGGATATTTTTATTCTTTTAGTTATCTTCTCTTTTGAAATATGTTTTGTTAAAATCATGAAGAAAAAGGTGAGATAGTTATTTCATAAGTACATGCGATGTAAAGAACGTAGGAAATTCGTAATAACAGTAATCATAATGTTAATTGAAATGGTTATAGTAATATTCAGTAGGATACAGTTAAAACCTTGATCATAGTCCAAATCCAATCTGTTGAAATCTAATATTTTACAATAAAATATTTCTTGGGATTCCTGCTCTCCCAGACTCGGTCTCATCTCTCAATTACAAAAATACAAAGATTTCTAATATATATCTTATGAAATGCGTTTTTTTTCTATTACAGATATGCTACCTTTCCTAAAACGTAACACCTCAAAGTAGGACAAAAAAAATTCATCTTGATTCTCATATTATCACTCTGAATTGCTGAATTCTAAAATACTGATCGATCATCTCACTTTCCACCTCAGCCCTTACTCCACACACTACGTACAATTGCCATTGCCAATTTGTTTGTTGTTGAAGTTATTTTTAAGGTTTGATTGGGAGATATTTCCAGGTTGCAAATGGGGTGAGGGGAACCCTCAGAAATCAGGGCTCAGCTCAGCAGGATAGCATTGTTTTTCCCCTTTGCTATGCTAGAAGTTATTTTCCAGTCTGTTTTCTTTGTGGCCATCAGGTTAAAAGGTCATTAAAAACAGACTTATCTATTAGATCAGATGGAATCAAAAGGAATAAAAAATTTGATCAAGTTTGTGCTGGCAGGCAAGTTAAGGACCCAACCCAGGACTGAAAACCAAATCTGTTGTGGTTTCAAGTCCAAGGCTCTTTCTGCTTTACAAATCTTTTGCTGTGTAGGAGAAGTTGCAATCTTTACCCAGATATGTACCTATAGATGTTACTTAGTTTCCTCTATGTAACTTTGGAATAATTATTGTATTGATTTATTTAAGATTATTAATGAAAGTTGGTTTTTATCCAATGAAAGAGATTACTAAAATTATTCATTTTTCAGTTTTATTGAGCATAATTGACAGATTTGTATATATTCAAGGTATACATGATGTGATGTTTCATATATGTATATCTTGTCCAAATACCACCATCAAGCTAATTAAAGTTTATTACCACACATAGTTAGTTTATTTAGTTTGTGGTGAGAATACTTAAAAATTATCCTCATTATATTTCAAGTATACAATACTTATAATGAACTATAGTCACCATGTCGTACATTAGGTCTCTGGAACTTACTCGTCTTAAACTATATAACCTTTGACCAGCATCTCTTCTATTTCACTAATGACCCAACTCCTGGTAACCACAATTCTACTCCTTGCTTCTAAGAGTTCAACTTTTTTAGATTACCCATGTATGTGAGACCATGTTGTATTTTTCTTTCTGTCTTTCTATATTTGGTTTATTTCACTTAGCATAATGTCCTCCAGGTTCTTCCATCCATTTTGTTCCAAATATCAGGATCTCCTTTTTTAAGGCTGAATAATATACACACATACATGCACACAAACACATACACAGAGACATAATTTCTTTATCCATTTATCCATCAATGGACATTAAGATTGTTTTCATATTTTGGCTATTGTGAATAGCACTGCAATGAATTTGGGAGCATAGATACATTTTTGACAAACTG
>NW_007730127.1:98463-134419 GCF_000696425.1 Galeopterus variegatus | reverse complement strand
TTGGCTATTGTGAATAGCACTGCAATGAATTTGGGAGCATAGATACATTTTTGACAAACTGGTTTCAATTCCTTTGGATGTATATGCCCAAATGTGGGATTGCTGGATCACATGGTAGCTCTATTTTTAATTTTTTGGAGAACTTTCATATTGTTTTCCATAATGACTGTACCAATTTACATTCTCACCAACAGTGTACAAGGGTTCCGTTTTCTCCCAATCCTCCCCAACACTTTTTATCTTTTGTCTTTTTGTTAATAGCCACCCTAACAGGTGTAGGTGATACCTCATTGTGGGTTTGATTTGCATTTCTGTGATGATTAATGATGTTGAACGCCTTTTCATGTACCTATTGGCCATTCTCATGTATTCTTTAGAAATTACTTTCAAATAAAATTTATAAAGAAGCTTTTAACATGTTCAGAGTAAGAAAATACCTAGGTATTTAAATATACATATTTGGAATATTCCTTCCTTTTTCAGTATGCTTTTTGAAAATTAGCAAAAACATAGGTATTCAGTGTTACATAACCAAATACAAACAAAACACCCTTGATTACAAGAAGTACTTGATGTCTTCAGATGCTTTGTTTCCTAGTAGGAAGGATTTAATTTAAAATATTATATTGGGTCTATGATTTACTTTAAAATTAATCTATGGCACTCCCAACTGAANAAGATAAATACTACACTTAAGAGTAAGACAAACATGACTTTCATAAATATGTTTTCAAAATGTCACAAATTACTTAGCAATTTTAGTTTAAGTTGGTTGTTTAGCAATTTGAACACATTGTCAGGATCAGTTCTGTTTACATGAAAAAGACTTAAATGCATTCTTTTAAGTCATTTTCATTGTTTGCTTTCTCTATTACAGTCATACTTTATGCTGTTTCACTTAGTAAATTGTTAGCTTTTAAATTTTTAGTGAGATATAATTTATAGAAAGACTTTATCAGTATTACATTATCGTAAATCCAATTAGAAATACTGCAGAAATAGTTGTAGTATTCATGTGAATATATGTGAGAAAGTTTTCAGGGGTCAGCAATTATATTGATATAGCAGGCACACATTTGGAACCAAATGTCACATTTAGAATGCTATATTAACTCAACCAATGAAAGATGTTGGATTTATGGTATTTTTAAACCATAAATTAGAACAAATTTTTAATTTCCAAAGGAAACAAGTTTAGTGTGCTTATTTCTTGAGGAAACATCCTGCTTCAAATAACACATTGCAAGAGTTTTGTAGGAAATAAAACCTTGCAAAGGTATGATCAATAGACCTCTTGTAGGTACTAATACATGAGAGAAGCTAAGACCTTTACTTTGTTGCCATATAAATAATCTGTCCAATTTGGAGATTATATGCATCATCCCTTTAACTTGGCTCCGGTTCTACATGGCCTGAAAACACTGCATAAAGCAATGTTGTGGAAATATGCTGCTGTGATTGGTGGAAAGGGAGGAAGAAAGTTGAATTCTACATTACCTCTTAAATTTTCCAAGTGCATATCCACATGACACTACACCTCCAATTTGATAAAGTAAAAATTCAATAACATTTTATATTAGACTAAGTTTTTAGAGCCTGTAACTTAGGGCTCTATATGAAGAAATTTCCATTGTAACATGGAAAAACGAGACAAGGGAAGGAAAAGAGGAAGGAGAAAGAAAGAAAGGGATCTTCAATGACTACTTCTCGAGGAGGCACTTGGATAGACATTTCTACATGTTAACTTATTTCATCTTCAATCAAAGTATACAAAGGAGGTAGAGCAGACATATTCCAATTCACCAAAGGTAGAGATAGAAATGCTTTTCTAGGAAATGTTTTAATAGAGTAAGCTGTGTGTGGTGGACTAGATTTATTGCTCATCAGGGAAAGACATTAAACATAGAATAATCGTCTTGTTCAAATATATTGTAGTGTGAGTGTGTGTGTGTGTGTGTGTGTGTGTGTGTGTGTGTGTGTGTGTGTGTGTGTGTGTGTAGGAAGTGGCAATCCAGGTTTGGAGATAAAATTATTTCATCATAAAATTCTAAAACTAATTTAGCAAGTTTATGAATAGTGATTTCATTCATTACCTGATCATTTAAGCTTTAGGGAAAAGTACATAACCTTGTTTTGGCAGTCCCCAAAACCATCCTTAGGTTTGATGATTTGCTAGAAGGACTCACAGAACCCAGATAAACTGTTACACT
This sequence comes from Galeopterus variegatus, assembly GCF_000696425.1. Taxonomy (NCBI): domain Eukaryota; kingdom Metazoa; phylum Chordata; class Mammalia; order Dermoptera; family Cynocephalidae; genus Galeopterus; species Galeopterus variegatus. The sequence continues at coordinate 132,209 of NW_007730127.1, read as the reverse complement.
CATGGCTGTAATTTATTACAGCAAAAGGATACACATTAAAATCAGCAGAGGAAAAAGGCACATAAGACAAAGTACAGGAGAGATCAGATGCAAACTTCTGTTTGTTCTCTCCTAGTGGAGTCACATGAACAGTGCCTAATTCTCCCAGCAAGAATGTTTGACACTTGCAAAATGTTGCCAGTCAGGGAATCTCATCCAAGCCTTGGTAGTTGGGGTATGTATTTGGAGTCAGTCACATAAACACACAATACCTGCATGACTGACCTTAGCTATTCAGTCTCCAGTTACCCCCTGTCCAGAGGTCAAACTGATGATTCCAAGTGAACAAAAGAGGCATTCATCATAAATCACATTATTAGCATCAACTATCTAGTTTGTCCAAGGTCCAAGGTATACAAAGGCACTGTATTAGGCCACCTATTCCAAGGGCTTACAGTATATCTTCCAGGAGCAGCTCAAGGACCAGTTCTGAAAACTTTTGGAATGTGCAGGGTTTGGACAGCCTGGGACTACTGAGTTAAACCTTTACTACACAACATAAAGGCTACACATATTTCCTGATTCTTGCCTACTGGAGGAAAGTTAATATAGTACATTATTTCTATATTAGATTTTGAAGACATATATTTCTTCGTTAGAAAAAAAATTAAAATTGGAGCCTCGGGTCAATTTCTTTAGAAAGGAGATATGTAAAAAGAATAAGCTCTGATTCAAAAATGAGGTCAGAATTTAGTTTTCCAGGCAAATTTTGAGAATATTGGTAAGGTTTCAGGTGCAAGTCACCATTCAGAGGCTATCTAGAGGTGCACATCATATAACCGCACCTCAGGAATTAAGCAAAAATACTGGAATTAAGGTGTGTCAGGGGCAAGCATAAGTGAGGCCAAGGAAAGATCTGATTAGCAGAAATCCACAGCATGGAACTGGACTTCACAATAACTTGGCGCCCAGGGAGTAAGGCATACTTGGTAGACATGATAGACTAAGGCCTGGTAAATCATTAAAATAACAGGCAGAACAGGTCATTAGTTTCCTAAAGCTGCTGTACCAAATTACAACAAACTTAGTGGTTTAAAACAGTACAAATTTATTATCTTACTGTCCTTGAGTTCAAAAGTCTGAAATAACTCTTAGGGAGCTAAAATTAAGGTCTAGACCAACCATCCTTTCTTCCAAAGGTTCCAGGGGAAAATCTTTTTCTTTTCTTATTGAAAAATATTAATTATACATATTTATGGGGTACAGAGTTATATTTTAATATATGCTTATGATGTTTGGTGATCAAATAGCATAGTTATAGCCATCACTGTAAAACTTAAATCATTTCTTTGTAATGGAAACATTTGATCTCCTCTCTTCTAGCTGTTTGATAACATGCTGTAAATTATTGTCAATTATAGATGCCTAGCTTGACTATACACCAATAGAACTTATTTTTCTTAACTAACTATATTTTTGTGTCTATTAACCAATCTCTCACTATCCCCCTTCCCCTTCCCTTTCCTGCCTCTAGTAATCACAGTTCTACTCTTTCCTTCTAAAACTTTTATTTATTTGTTTATTTGCTCTACATATGAGTAAAAACATGCAGTATTTCTCTTTCTGTACCTGATCTTATTTCATTAGAGCATAGAAAAAAATCTTTTTCTTTGCTTTTAAAAGTATTCAAATGCTACCTGCATTTTTTGGCTCAGGGCTCTTTCTTTCATTTTTAAAGTGCATTGATCTAACCTTTGCTTCTGTCATCACATCTTTTTCTGATTCTTAGTCCTACGGCTCCCTCTTTCCCTTACAAGAACCTTGTGATTACACTGGGCCTACCTGAATAACCCAGGATAAGTTCCCCCCGTCTGTCTCAAAACCCTTATCATAATCATATCTGTGAAGTCTCTTTGCCATGTAAGGTAACATATACACAGGTTCCAGGGATTGGAATGTGGACATCTTTGGGGGTCCACTATTCTGTCTACAACAACAGCAGACAAAGCATCCACAGGAATAGCTGAGGCTAAAGGAAACTTACAGCAAATGCTGCTTTTCAATATGGGGTAGCTGAGTCAGGTCCAAAAAGAATGTGGCCACAATCTCATTTGTCCACAAGATTACCATCAATAAAGAAATGCAATGTAACCCTCAAAGGTCCATCAACACTTAATAGAGGTTTGTCCTTAGTTTTGTGGGTCCAGAAAAATGATGGTTAGTAATTCAAGAGATACTCCTTCTATTAAGGACTGACTCAAGCTAACAAGAAGAAAAAGAGATTGGTTTAATAACTGCCATTTATTTTGCATTTACTATATGTCTTATTTGCCAAATCAAGTACTTATGTTATCTCATGCACTTCTCATTGCAAAATTTAAAAATAGATTTTGGTGCTCCTCAGTGAGGAAAATGAATTTGTGTTTATTAACCTGCCCAAGATGTCTTAGGAAGTAACCTGGCAGAGATAGAAAGTGATTTTGAATGATTTCAAAGCCTAGGCTTTCTCCACTACAGAATGCTAATATGTTGGTTTACAATGTGGGATACACCTTTCCATTGGCCAGAATTTTTATGCCCATAACTGTTATTTTGAATGATTTCAAAGCCTAGGCTTTCTCCACTACAGAATGCTAATACGTTGGTTTACAATGTGGGATACACCTTTCCATTGGCCAGAATTTTTATGCCCATAACTGTTAGTCTATTGTTATATTCATAATTCAGGGCATCTCCTTTCTCGATTGCCAGAACAAACACAAGGTTAATAACTAGCATTTTCTTGTTGAGGATGGAATTAGATCATTGGGTGGAAAATACTGGCATTCTATCAAAAAGCTAATGTGAAAGCTGGTGAAACATTTCATTCCTACAACAAAAAACATTCCTTAAGTGTTATAAGTCATTTTGAATGGACATGGTCCTGTTTTAAAATGCTAATACCATTTTTGCAACAGTGGTGACCTCTTTTGATAAAGATTATTACCCTATGCTTTCTTTAATACTATTTGAAACTTTGAAATGAATTAAATAAAACTAAAAGTAAATCAAAGAGATTTTTTTCTTTTTTTTGGTGGCTATCTAGTACAGGTATTGAACCCTGAACTTTGGTGTTTGCAGCAACGTGCTCTAACCAACTGCATGTTGTCAAATGGCTAAAACAGAGGAGTTGGAATGTCCTGTCACAAAGAAATGGTTAAGTTGCGTGATGATGAATATGCTAATAACCCTGATTTGCTCATCACACACTGTATACATGCACTGAAATATAACTCTCTACCCCACAAATACATGTATTTGTATAATCATGTATAATACATGTAATGTATAATCATTACATTCCAATTTAAAAAAAAAAAAAAGCAATGGCAATTTTAGGAAGTAAACTTGGATTTGAGACAGCCTCCTCGTACCTTGGATTTTCTGATATCAATGTGATTGTTGATTCTTTCTATAAGTTGTGGTAGAAAGACAGAGCACATTGGATCATGAACTTACATGCATGTGCCTTCATATTGGAAACGGAGAGAAAAAGTCTTTACAAGTGTATGAAAAAGGAATAATTGGGAAACAAAGAAATATTTCCTTCTCTCAACTCCCTATTTCTTCAAAAAGATGTTCTCTTATTTATTAACCTGATCACCTTGAGTTTCAAATATTTCTCTTGGATACCTTGAGACGAGGATGGGATGCCAGGAAGAAACTTTCTCTTTACAGGTCTCTATGTGAGATGTCTCTCTGTCATGTCAGGAATCTATCACATAAATTCATCTTGTGGAAAAAACTAGATGCCACTTGAGAAATTTTCTTGAAATCATTTCCATGAATCTTTGCATGCGTCGCTAAGTCAAAAACTGAGATACTTTTCATATCAATTCACTTTATTCATAATTGTACCTTTTAGCTCCGAGTTCTTGAAATAGGAGATAACAAAAATGATGTTGCTCTTGGTCCTTGAAGTTTTGGATTCATTGTATGCAAAGTTTTAACTATACCTGCCAAATATGCCAACCTCCCCGGAAGTTCATCTTTTAAAAAGTTTGAGGTGGTTGATCTTTTCCCTGGTGTTCCAAAAATAGGGCAACAGCATCTCTCAGCTCATAAAGCTGTGGATACACATTTTTCTCTGACAATGAACAAACTGCAATATGCAATAAAATGATTTCATAATCAACATTAAAATATTCACAAAACAATGAAAATAATCTGATTCTGACTCATTTTTTTATATAACTGATCATTTTATAGTTGAAATTGAAGTCTTCCTTTGAAACTGGGCCCCCATAAGAATTTCAAAGTTTTTTTCCCTTCTTATGACTGGCATATTTTAGCATTAAGAACCAGAGCCGAGTCTCCCTCCTGTGTCTCCTGCTTTCCTAACCAACCTCTGTGAACAAAAGCATTCCAAAGAGAGGCCAAGCTGACTATTAACCTATAGGTTTGCTTAAAGAAGACTGCATTGTGCATGCACATTTGTCAAGGGTCCGAGGCAGATATTTTAATGTTCCAGTGATGCTTGGCTAAGATTATTGTCTTTGATGTTTCCCCCAACAAACAACATCCATGGCCTCAAGATATCAAGATCTTGAAGAAAGTCCACCAGACTACTGATCACAAACTCCATGACATCAGAGACTCTGTTCATCATGGAACCCTGACATCTGGCTCAACTCACCTGTCCCCCTCCCCGTCACTGCCTCCAGGGACACACCTGCATTCTTTCCATCCTTTTAAAAACCCCGAACTTCAGTCAGTAGGGAAGGTACTGATACTGCTTTTCCTGGAGTCACCCATAATAAAAAATCCTTCTTCCTGGCATTGCTTTTATCTCAGTGATTAGCATTCAGCATGATGAAGAACTGAACTCAATTAGATCTTTATTGCTTGGTTTCACGATGAGATTCCAGTGCAGGGATTTAGAAGCCAGTGCTTAAACAGCGAATGGTATAGATTATCCCAATAAATATGTAGTTTTTCTTTGTTTTAATAACCAAAATTTTTGCTTTGAACCTAGGTTTATGAAAATATAATCATTTTTTATTCTAATACATGTATGTATTTATATGTATGCATGTGTGCGTTTGTGTGTGTGTATACACAAATGTGGATGAGACACAGGTTCCAATAATAATGAACGTTAATCGTGGTCTTTACATTTTGATCAGTAGCATTTCTTCCACATAAGAATGTACACATTATTGAGTATAACTCTTCCACAGTAGTGCATTCAAAACTAAAAATACAAATGATATTATATGATGATGGTGATGAACATATTTATTACTTTGTGGTGATGATTTCATGGGTGTATATATATATATATATATATATAATCAAATCATATACATTAAATTTCCCCATTTTTTATAAATTATTCCTCAATAAAGCTGTTAAAAAATAATCAGACACACAAAAAATCCCCTAATATTATAAAAGGGAAATAATAATTATTACTATTTTTGCAATACCATGGTGTTTTTGCCAAATTATTAGTTCAGTGCTTCATGGTAGACTCAGAGAAAAATATTCATTGTGGTAATTCTTCATCATAATGTTTTCGTTACGTCCAGGAGCAATGGTTTTATGAGAGCTTTTTCAGTGATATGAAGTTTGCCTTGTTATTATTGTTTGGTAATTAAACAACAATTTTATATAAAACTTTAATAGCCTTTGAGGTTCCTGATAATATTTTTCAATAATGTCAAGTTGGGTGTGCTATATAATATTGTACCCAGCAGAAAAAAAATGCTATTTAAAAATTTTTTAAATAATGTTTGCATGGCTTTTAATTCAAACGCTGAGGCGTGAGGATTTCATTATGGTGAAATCACTCAGCCTTTTAAAAAAAACCAAGACAATTGGATATTTACAAAGAGAGTGCTAGCTGATCATGAATTCCATCTCCTCTTCTGCCCAGAAACTTAGGTAGGCTAAATTTCCCAGTCTCCCTTGCAGTCGTGGTCTTGTGGTTGATTTTTAGCCCATAGTGTAGCTCACTTCTAGGCTTGGCCTACACAAATTTCCCACATGTGATTCTTTATAACCTTTTCTGGCTAACTAGAATAGAGAGGACTTCATAGTAAATTTGAGGACCAAGTGCCACAAAATGGAGGGACCCTAGTTTCTCAAATCCCTTCTTAGAGTGGAGTTTCTAGAAGAGCTCTTCAACCAAGAACACTCTCCTTTGACTGTTATGTTAAAGGAGGTGAGTTCTGGGTGGGGGTGGTTAAGCCACTAAAATTTTAGGGTTTATTTACTACAGCAGCTAGCATTACCCAAACCAATGCAGGTACTATCTTTTGCAATTGTTTTACTCTATACCTGAAAAAATGTCATTTTATTGACTGCTATTTCACCTTTTTCAAAGTAAAACCCATTTTTTTTTTTTTAAAGAAAGAAAATGAGAAATAATGATGAAAATGCCTGCTTGTTCTCACAGAAAAATGAGTGTTATGGGCGTCTGTCAGTGAGTGGTAGGATTTTCTTTCTTCCAGTCATGCTTCTGTTACAAATGAAATCTGTGTTAATTTCCCATAAACATTTATGTCATTGGCCTCGTAACTCTCTCTGTGTAATGGTGCCTAAAGCAAATATAAATAATCTTACTTTGCAAATCTTTTGATTTCTAGCTTGGAATGTCAGGAAGAACTCTCACTCAAAATGGATAAAAGAAGAAATGTTAAATAAATATGCAGGACTAAGGGTCTCCTTTAATGCATTTTAATAATAGCAATAGCATAATTTTTTTAAGTGTATTCTTGCCTTAAAATTGAAATTAGTTTTATATCAGGATATGAAATATGTAAAGCAATATAAATTGTGTTATGTACATGATGAACATCATATAAAACAAAGACTATGAATATATATTTAATAATTATAGACTTATTTATTTTATCTTGTGAATCTGCAAGAGTAGTGAATAAAATTCAAAAAATCTTCCTTCTGAGATTACTGAAAATCTCAATGTGGGAAGAAATTTTATTTTCCCATAACCGAGGAATGATTCTTTATGGCCCATTTCTTCCAATCCCATACACTCTGGTCTTGGTCTCTAACACTCAGGCATTGACAAGCAAAGTCCAGAATTTTGAGGTATGCAGGGTAGCAGAATATCTGTTTACAGACATGGTTTGAGATACAGAGTTCAAGCTGGCCATGAAAAAGTGGATTTTGAGATGCACAGTGAGATACAGTTAAATCAAATTCAGGCATGAGAAATAAGTCCCGTCAGAGCACACCTGAGTATGACACTTTATGCCAGGGTGTTATACGTCTTGTATCTGTGTTGGTGCTAAAGAGTTTCCTCTTTCTGATGAACAAATAATATGATGCTGTCCAGATTGTTAGCCATAACTATTACAAATGAGGTCCTAAAAATGTGTATAAAAAATTCAAAGAGTGTAGAATCCGAGTTTTATTCCTCTACATAAGACTAGGCACGTCTAAAATTACAATCTAATGACCCAATTCTATTGTTTTGGTGGCAACACTAAAAGAAAATGTATTTTAAACACTGTAAACCAATGATTCTCAAACTGTTGTGCAGATTATAGTCACCTGGGAACCTTTTAAGAATTCTAAAGTACAGGTCACAGCCCAGAATAATTATATCACAATCTTTGAGGTGGCAATACAGCATTCAGAAATTTTTGAATCTTAAAGGTGAATTTAATCTGCAGACAAGTTTGGGAGCCACTCAAAGTTATTTAAGAATCTTGATGATAATAGTAGGTTCCCATGCCAACTTCTCAACAGAGGTTTTGTACAACTGTGCATATTAGAGGATGTTCTGCAAAACAAATACTATTTTAATTCAAAGGTGATAGAAGTTATAGTATATAACATAGAAAACATAAAAAGCATGGAAATTAAAGTTAATTATAATCTCACCAACCAAAGATAATCTTGGTAAATAGATTTATTTCTTTCTAGATATTTTTGATCAATCTAATTACTGATAAGGTTGTTTGTATATGCGTGTATTTGTTTATATGTGTGCAGGTGTAACAAAAACTGTCATACTGTCATTCTATTTTGTAGCCTTTTTCTTTTATTGAACAATACATAGAATTGGAAAATTTTATTTGTAAATGCTGCTTTATGTGGCCTTGTTCTATGTTTCTTTTCTAAAGCTCTTCTGGACCACAGCACCATTTTCTTTTTTCTAACTATTTCTCTTTCATCAGTTCTTAAGGCCCTTTGCTTTGGAGCTAACAAAAACAGGTTAGCTTTACAATTTTAGGTGAATCTTAGTCATGTTTGTTTATGTAAGTGAAAATTGAATATCTTCCCCTTCGATCAAATCAAAAATAGCAAAGAAAGTGGTTCTTAAACTTAGCTGCATCAGAACCATCTGGAGAAATAGTTAAAATACACATGACTTTCCCCACCCCCACAGTGGGATATACTAATTTCAGTAGGTTGGAGTAGGACCTGAGAATTTGCATTTCTAACAAGTTCCCAGGTAATGACTATTTTGCTGGTTAGAGAACCATATTTTTAGAATTAAATATATAATATATAATACATAATTATATTAGGAAATGTTCCTTTTCTTCTTTTGTTTTTTTCTCTCTCATCTTGTTACGTGACAAGTGGTTTTCATTTGCTGCTTGCTTCATAAATACCCATCTTTTGTTATAAATTCCCAGACACTTCCTGGAAATGTACAAATTCACCCAAACTGACTCAGACTGAGAACTCAACTCCTGAGTAGTTCAAAGTTACTGGTATTTTATCTTAAAAGTTGATAAGCTAGAGCCTCCTCACACATTCAATGGGCAAGTTAGGATATCTCAACTCTCTTCCTCTTTAGAAAAAAAAAAATTCTCCCACAAAAATCTTGCGGGATGCATTAACCATAACTTTGAGATCTCAAAAACAAAACAAACAAAACAAACAAACCAAAAAGACCTTTTGTAACAGGTATGGCAAAATGTACTGCTTTACATACCAGGATGGGAAAAGCAAATTCCCACAAACTTGCAGATACAGGATGTGTTATGTTTGCTTCAGATGCATTTTTTTAAACCTTTTTCTTTTCAAGTGTTAATTCCTTCAGTAGAGATAATATGTTCTCTTTCATGTTTCCTCCTTGGGCGATACATTTTGAAGATTAATATAGTATGGATAACACGCCAGTGTGTCTTGTCTAATACAAAATGCTGAGAATATTATTTCTGGTTTAGGGTGTTTGGAGAAATTTATATCTAGGTTGTTTGGAATGCTCAGTTATCAGAAGTATTGCTGCATGTCTGGTCCTGGCAGTTTGCCCACATTCCAAGAAGGTTATTAATAAAGGCTACAGTTGCATCTACATGTAGATTTGCTTGCACACTGACTCAGCATGTGCAGCTGCCATCTTACAGTGTCATGGGTCATTAAGAAGTTTCACTGTCATACTTTTAAAAAGACATTCTATTCCTCTTTAGGTTAGAGCTGTTTTTCTACCCTAACTTACCTTTCAAAACTGGATTTTTTAAAAATGAATATCTAGGGGGAAATGTTTTAATAAACAGCTCAGATTTCAGTAACTAATGGTTTCAACTTCAGTTCCTTTGTGACTTAAAAATCAAGTGTTTATTTAGAAAATGCCTTCAGCAAGAGTACAGTTTGGGATTTATTTCATGTCACAGATTAAATTATTGCTTGCTTACTTCCTTTACTTGAAATGCATAATTAATATTTCACAGCAAGTTTAGATTAGTAGTTACATTTTCCTCTTTATTTAATTTTCAAAGTCACTTAAAGCCATCTGAGCCCTAGTATTTTTACATCATAAACCATAAATCAAGTTAAATGTTGGAGTCGGGGAGCTCTAATGTTACATGTAAATCCAAAGTACTGGTAAAACTACAGTTTATCTAGCTGTGTTAGAGGCTGTCACCCAGCAATAAATATCCTCAAAAGTTTAGCAGCTTTTTTTGATAGAATAGCCATAAGTCAAGCACTTGAAAGTACTACAACAAATTAATAATAAAATTACAGAGAATGTGAAAGTTCTATTTCTGTTACTTCCGTTATAAGTTGTTGTAGTTTTGGAATTTATAGTAGAAATTTAAGACCGTAATTTCTCCAAAAATCATCTTATAAGCATTACCCTGAAGATATATTCATTTTAAAGGGTTAAAATAAATAAAAGTATGACAGTGTCTATTTATGGGGAGGGAAAGCTATAATGTTATAATGCTTCCATATGAGACTAGGGAAAGCATATGATCTAAAAACCATAAATCTGTCTCCTTATGGTGATTGGTATGGGTGAAAAAACCCCTAATTTGAAACAGTCCTTTTCATGTAACCTTGCACCACTAGAATAACAAATGAGCAATAAACAATAATTATATAATTGCATTTTAAGGAAGTCCTGTTTTCTCTTTGTTCTTTTTATTTAAAAATAACAATGAAAAGCAAAAACAAGTAAACAATAATATGACAAAAATAACAAAATTAATATCAAACCGTAACTGGGGAGATGCGCTGAGTTTGCATTTTAGAGGAGTACAGTAGGACACAGAAGGAGGTACTGGCTCTGAGTCACGCAGGTGCACTGACCCTTGACTCAGCCACTTAATTGATGTTACAACAAGAAACTTATTTTACCTCTCTAAGCCTCAATTTCCTCAACTTTTGAACTAAAATAATAACGAGGTTAATGAGATCTCCTTATTATCTGTAAATATTATCTCAAAGTAATGTATGTAAGTAATGAAAGTAATTCTATTGGGATTAAATGAAATGATCTATGTACAGCACCTCCCCTGGCTGTTGATACATGGCAGGTTTTGTGTGTGTTTGGTGTTAATCATATAAACATATGCGAGTGTCCATACAAAGCAAGAAAATTGCCTGTCTTATTCACCAAAGTTATCTCCAGCACTTACAACATGCATGATACATAGGTTACATTTATACCTCTTAAATGAAAGTATGTATGTTAACATAACTATGGAGGCATTTCTAAGAAGTGTTGAATCAGTGAGTGTCTCAAGCTATTGCACTGAGTACCAACTAAGAGAAAATGCAGGAAAGACTCCCATGTAGGGTTGCCAGATTTAGCAAATAAAAATACAGGACACATGGTCAATTTTAACTTCAGATAAACAATGATTTTTGGGTTGCTATAAGTATATTCTAATAATGCATGATACATACATACACAAAAAGATTATTTGTTGTTTATTTGAAATTAAAATATAACCATGTGCCCTATATTTTATTGGGCAATCCTAGCATGAATATAAAGCATATGAAAAAAATGTCAGGTGTTGAGGATAAAGTCATTTACATGTAATCAATTAATAGCTATGAAAATAATAAAAATAACACTTCACTTATCATAACACCTGCTTCAACCTCCCCTGCCCCCCCCACCCCAACGCCCCACCCCAGTGGCCTTGTTTAAGTTTCTCGAAAGCGCCAGATTTTTTTTCCCCCGTGACAGGATATTTGTGATTTCATCTATCCAGAAAGAATCATCCCCTCACCTCCAAAGTTGTCATATTTTTTAGACTCTCAACTCTGGCATCTCAGGCTTCCCTTTTCCCACTTTCCACCCAAGGTTTATTCTTATACTCTCTTAATGTTTGTGTCTTTTGGAGCACTTGCCTCACTTTTAAAATTATATGGTCAATATCCATATCTTCTACTAGATTGTAAACTCTATAACTCTGGCTCACAATGTTAACCACAGCAGTCAGTATATGGGGTAATAATGTTAAAATGAGACTGTATTTCATTTCAAATGAAGGATGCTCAGCTTTAGGATTAAAGGTATGACCAATCACCACCCCCCTACCCCCATATCGCATTCTAATTTTTTGTCCTCAGGAGCCCTAGAGTGGAGAGTGGGAAACGGGGGAGCCTGAGTCACCTGAGCTGAGAGTCTAAGGATGAGAAGTTTGCAGGTGAGGGGTGATTCCTTCTAGACAGATAAAATCACAAATATTCTATCATGGGGGAAAAAACCCTGGCACTTTCTAAAACTTAAACAATGAGCCTCTTTTTTCTTATTTGAAATTGTGGCTAATACCACTTCATCCTAGTATTTCCTTGAAGATTATACAAAAGTGTTTGCAAAGTTTTTAGTACAGTTCCTGAATCTAGCAAATGTTCAAGAGAAGGTAGCAAGAACAATAAAGCGACAGTAATTACTGAGCAACAAATCCAGTAACAGTCACAATTTAAAAGAGAATTTACTCTGACTCTGTTGCTCATGGAAGGCTTTACACAGAAGGTGAAACTTCAGCCAGCTGTGAAAACAGAGGCGGGGTTTTTGGAAGATACTGGGGAGGAGTTGGTGAGGTTTTTCCAGGCATTCTCCTGTCAGTTCAAAAGTAACACCTGATCTTGCAGAGTCTCTGTAACTTCACAGAGCGTTAACATCACGTGGCCGTCACGTCTTGGGCACGAGGGGTGACAATCAGCTCTGTATCTCATGAATATTCATAACCAATAATAAAAAAAATCACCTTGGAACTTATTACAAATGTAAAATCTTAAACGGTATTCTCAAACTACTGGATCGAAATATGGACTTTAACAAGATCCCTGGGTGATTTGTATTACATTAAAGTTTGAGGCAGTGCTGTGTAGACTAGTTGCAAAAAGTGACTGCCAGACCAGCATCAGCATCACTTGGGAACTTGTAAGAAATGCAAATACCCATCCCTACCCCAGACCTATTGAATCAGAAATTCTGGGGTGTGGCCCAGCAATCTGTATTTTAACATTCACCTAGAGATGATACTGATACACACTAAAGGTTGAACCACTCTACATTGGTGAAGACAGGCATTTTTACAAGTAGGATTAAGAGATTTCTAGCCACAAAATAGACATGTTTGGAAGCTATGAGGATGCAGAAACCAAGAGAAAAGCTTAGCTAATTACATTCAATTCAAACCTATCAACTTTTATTGAACCCTTTTACTATACTGGGTTTTATTTAGTTTTCTGCTCTTAATATCAGATTCAAAGTTAGACAAGAAGTTGGTCCAGCAATTGCTGGGATAGTGCGGGAGAGTTAATGTCAAAATCCTGACCCTCGCAGAACAATAGGGTTCAGCAAAAAAAGCTCATCTAAACTGGCACAAAAGTTTGTCTAGTGCAAGATTCAGAAGCCTGAGCGTGGAGAAAGATGGGCAGAATGGATGGACTGAATTCTATGGCAAGTGACCAGCCTCAGAGGCTGAGATTTTTATGCATTTCAAGAAGTATGACTTTGTTTATGATGTTCATATTGCTGGACTGCTGCTCCTAATTTCTAACCTCAGACTTCTGAAAGCCCACAGCTAGAACTGATGATGCTCTGCTCCATTAACACATCCTGAATCTTATTTCAGGTAATCATCTCAAAAATAAAAACCAGACATTAGTCACTCAGCATTCTAAGATACCTGAAAGCTGAGAGTGGATCAATATGTGTCTACTGAGAGTAGCACATTATGGAACTTCATGAAGTGGCAGATGCCCCATATAACATAAATGTAAGCAACAACCTCATAAACAATTATGTTTATGTATTAAGGTCAATACATTATCATCACATGTTATTAAACATAATATTCAAGTCAGCATACAGCCATGTATTCGAGTTAGAAAACATTTCATGAAGTAGAATCGGTGGGAAGTTGCTAAGACTTTATTTGTTGGAGTAGATAGAGTGTTTTGTCCACATCTGTGATGTTAAGGACAAACATAGTGTCTACAGCAGGGAAAGAAAGCATTTGCTATTTTGCCAACCTCATTTTTCACCTCTCTTCTCCCTGTTCGAAGGAGGGAAATATAATCTGATTGTTTGGTTGTAAAGATGGTCATCTGCAGTGGGATGGGACTCTATGCTAAAGGGTCACAGCCATGGCTGATCTCTGGTAAGCAGGCCCTGGCTGCTAGGACCCACTTGCTGTTTCTAGGGCCCTTCTTTGGCGTTTTTGTTGCCATGCTGCTGCATAGCTTAGCTCAGTGGATTTCAGCTAGGGGTGGTATCATCTTATGGTTGGTACCTCTTTCCAAGGTACACTGACTGCTTCAAGTGTAAATTTTGAGATGTGAGATTGCTGGGTCAAAGATAAATGGCTATATAATTTAATTACATACTGATAATTTCTCCTCTTACAAGGTCACACCAATTTATAATCCTATTTATCAGAATCCCTATTTTCCCCTAGCTTCACTAACAAACTGTATTGTTAAGCTTTTGAAAGCTTGCCAATATGAAAGGTGAAACATTGTCTCTTAGGACAGTTTTAATTTGTGTTTCTTTATTTTTAGGCAAGTTGAGAATTTACTCATATGCGTAAGGGTCATTTGTAACTAATTCCCTATATAGCCCCCATTGTTTTTCTTTTGTCGGTGTTTTTCTAGCTATTCCAGTCTGTTTCTATTTTCATATATGGACTTTAAAGTCAGCTTATATCTATAAAATAGTAATCATCATCATCATCATCATTTTCCTGGCATTTTGTTGGGCTCAATTATCTTGTGTGAACTTGACGTACATTAGTGAAGACAGGCATTTTTACAAGGAGGATTAAGAGATTTCTAGCCACAAAATAGACATTCTTGGAAGCTATGAGGATGCAGAAACCAAGAGAAAGGCTTAGCTAATTACATTCAATTCAAACCTATCAACTTTTATTGAACCCTTTTACTATACTGGGTTTTATTTAGTTTTCTGCCCTTAATATCAGATTCAAAGTTAGACAAGAAGTTGGTCCAGCAATTGCTGGGATAGTGCGGGAGAGTTAATGTCAAAATCCTGACCCTGGCAGAACAATAGGGTTCAGCAAAACAAGCTCATCTAAACTGGCACAAAAGTTAGTCTAGTGCAAGATTCAGAAGCCTGAGCGTGGAGAAAGATGGGCAGAATGGATGGACTGAATTCTATGGCAAGAGACCAGCCTCAGAGGCTGAGATTTTTATGCATTTCAAGAAGTATGACTTTGTTTATGATGTTCATATTGCTGGACTGCTGCTCCTAATTTCTAACCTCAGACTTCTGAAAGCCCACAGCTAGAACTGATGATGCTCTGCTCCATTAACACATCCTGAATCTTATTTCAGGTAATCATCTCAAAAATAAAAACCAGACATTAGTCATCAGCATTCTAAGATACCTGAAAGCTGAGAGTGGATTAATATGTGTCTACTGAGAGTAGCACATTATGGAACTTCATGAAATGGCAGATGCCCCATATAACATAAATGTAAGCAACAACCTCATAAACAATTATGTTTATGTATTAAGGTCAATACATTATCATCACATGTTATTAAACATAATATTCAAGTCAGCATACAGCCATGTATTCGAGTTAGAAAACATTTCATGAAGTAGAATCGGTGGGAAGTTGCTAAGACTTTATTTGTTGGAGTAGATAGAGTGTTTTGTCCACATCTGTGATGTTAGGGACAAACATATAGTGTCTACAGCAGGGAAAGAAAGCATTTGCTATTTTGCCAACCTCATTTTTTACCTCTCTTCTCCCTGTTCGAAGGAGGGAAATATAATCTGATTGTTTGGTTGTAAAGATGGTCATCTGCAGTGGGATGGGACTCTATGCTAAAGGGTCACAGCCATGGCTGATCTCTGGTAAGCAGGCCCTGGCTGCTAGGACCCACTTGCTGTTTCTAGGGCCCTTCTTTTGCTTTTTTGTTGCCATGCTGCTGCATAGCTTAGCTCAGTGGATTTCAGATAGGGGTGGTATCATCTTATGGTTGGTACCTCTTTCCAAGGTACACTGACTGCTTCAAGTGTAAATTTTGAGATGTGGGATTGCTGGGTCAAAGATAAATGGCTATATAATTTAATTACATACTGATAATTTCTCCTCTTATAAGGTCACACCAATTTATAATCCTATTTATCAGAACCCCTATTTTCCCCTAGCTTCACTAACAAACTGTATTGTTCAGCTTTTGAAAGCTTGCCGATATGAAAGGTGAAACATTGTCTCTTAGGACAGTTTTAATTTGTGTTTCTTTATTTTTAGGCAAGTTGAGAATTTACTCATATGCATAAGGGTCATTTGTAACTAATTCCCTATATAGCCCCCATTGTTTTTCTTTTGTCGGTGTTTTTCTAGCTATTCCAGTCTGTTTCTATTTTCATATACGGACTTTAAAGTCAGCTTATATCTATAAAATAGTAATCATCATCATCATCATTTTCCTGGCATTTTGTTGGGCTCAATTATCTTGTGTGAACTTGACTTATTTTTAAGGCATTGAATAAACACACAAAGTGAAAAGTTAAAAATAAAATGTTTGCCTCACCTTAATATTTCATTGTATCTGTGTATTCTTTTTTGGGGGCACAATTATGCATTTTAATTTTGTCAAATTCTGGGGGGGCACAATTACGCATTTTAATTTTGTCAAATTCTGGTTTTTTACTGCATGTATAGACAGAGCCATTTCCCCTGCATATATTTTTATGCAATGAGAAACTGGGGGCACAATTATGCATTTTAATTTTGTCAAATTCTGATTTTTTACTGCATGTATAGACAGAGCCATTTCCCCTGCATATATTTTTATGCAATGAGAAACTGAGGTGAATCTCCGTATAATGTAACGCTGATGCCAATGAGCACACAAATGACAAACATAAAACACAGTGAATAAATAAAGTGCTGAATTCCTTTTAGGATTTAAAATGAATGGGCTTTATTACCTGCTCTTTTACTGTCTTGATGCTTCTGAGAAGAATGTATTGTGTTGAGAAGTATGTAAGAAACCTATTTACTGGGGGAGGGGAGGAAGTCTGAGCTCATTAATACGTAGGAAACTTAAGCATAAATGCACTCATATATTTCCTGTACTATAAAAGTGTTGGGTGTTTGTTTGTTTGTTTTGTTTTTGCTTTTTTTGCATTTCTGAAATTGGAATGGTAGTTAAATTGATGTCAAAAGAAACTTGACATTCTCAAGGTAGATGAATAAGTTATAATGTAGTTGTTAGTACTTGCACTCATGAGAATTAAGCAAAAGCTTTGATTTTTACCTTGACATTATACTGTCTGTCTGAAGAATGCTAAGAAGGTCCAGACTGAGAGCTCATGTTAGGAAAACAGTATCGTGCTGTTGCTGTGCATAACCGCAGAACAGGGAGAGCAAGACAGGCCTCGCAGTGGGAGTGGTTTATTTTCAATCTGTAATTATAATCTTGTATAAGATCATAATTATACTTCCTTACAGGGATTATCATTCTTACAAGGATAATTTATGCCCTTTGAGCTAGTTTTTTCTTTTTTTAAGTATTTTACTTTCATTGCAAACTTGAATTCAAGAAAATATGCTACATTAATTCACAAATATATTTACAGAGTGGTTTTTTTTAAATGTTAGGTATCGATTGAACTATCATTCCAATAGGTTCTGTCTATACATGCAGTGAGAAGTCAGAAAATCACAAAATTGAAATGTACAATTATGCCCAAGAAAAAAATACATGGGCGCTGAAATATCCAGGTAAGTGAGGCAAAGAAGTTTTTCTTTTTTAATAATTTAATTTGTATTTATCAATGTCTTAAAAATAAGTCAAGTTCACACAAGATAATCAAGAAAACGATTCAATTCTAAAATTACTATGAATTTAAAAATAATCTGAAACAGGACTTTTATTCTTTTCCAGTCGACGTTAACTCCCAGTAGCAGGTTAGATTTACTGCCATGTGCCATGCTGGGAGTAAAGGGGGCATTTTTCTAAGGTGAGGAGGAATTGGTAGGAATAGCAGAACCATAGGTGAAAATCAGGACAGAAATGACAAACTTGGAGAGAGGGTTAACAACGAAATCATTTCTGTGCTAGGTTTTGATCATTAAAAGTGGGGAAGGACATAGTCAGGTGTTCAGTTTTGAAAGCATGGAGTGGAAATTGTGGCAGTGTCAGATGCAGAACCAGATATTTCAAAAAATTTCATCTAAAGTAAACTAGGAACAGGGCTCAGCCACCAAGAAGCTTAAAGGATAAAAGAACCTCCTCTGAATTACATGAGGAGCATGAAGAACCTAACAGCCCAAAACATTTCAGCAGAAATGAACCAAGTAAGCAGATTTTCTGTCTGTTACTAATATTTGGGGTCCTCTCTGCAGGCTATGTCTCAGGGGAGCTGTGCACTTTCAGACTTTGTTTTAGAGCAGTAAAGACCATTCCAAATCCCTGTTGAACTGTCTTTCAGTAAAACTGGGAGAATGAAGAGATTCTAGGAGAGAAAAAAATAGACTATAATTCTGATGAACGGAGGTGGCATTGGAGCAAATATAGAACGGGATAAAATAATAAACTATTTATCAAATACTTGAACTAGCCTTTTTGATTAGATCTTAATTTGCATTTCAATGGGATAAAATAAACTATTTATCAAATACTTGAACTAGCCTTTTTGATTAGATCTTAATTTGCATTTCAAAAGCTTTCCAGGTTGTAAACACTGGATAATAATTATAAGAAAAAGGTAGATAAAAGAGAACAACCCCACCATTTGGGATTTTTATTTCACAGGATTTATATTATAGAAAATGAGTTACATATCAGGATATTTAGAAGAGAAGTCTAGTAGTATATGTGTTGATCTTAAAGAATTCTTTAAGCATATCCAATATTATATTCTTAGAATATTTTTGTATAAAAATGCATTTCAAAAAGTATTCAGAAACGCCCTTCACTTTAATCAGGAGAAACAGACATCTGTTCCTCATGGACCTTTCTGCTACTGGGTGAAAAAGAAAAAGAAATTCTACATACAGCTCAGTTACTATACTTTATGGTCCAATAAGTTAAAAAAAAAAAAAAAGATTCTGACCATCTGTCACCATATATATTTAAACTGGGAAGACATATTCTTTTTTAATACATGAGTAGGACTGTTACGGATGATAGCTATCTGATTGCTAAGAAATAATCAGGTACTCCAAAAGACAATTATTATTTCAAGTTGATTCAGAGAAACTATTATTTGTTCTCATTTTAGTTTGCAGTTTTTAGAAATAACAAAGTCTTGTCTACTAAAATAGTAAGAATTTTTATTTTTATGGGGGGGAATTAGTTTATAAATATGTTAAAAATAAAAGGCATGTATGGTTTGGATTCCAGCAAAAGTAATGTTATTAATTTTTGTTAATCATTTATGGCCTGGATCAACTTATGAGATAAGAAAACCCTAGCATTTTATGATTTGGTCTTCTTTCTCAGTAGTCTCATGTGGGTAGGGATAATTTATCTAAATCAAATTCAATGCAGTTCAACCATTTGATTAATTTAACTCAATAAGTATGTGCACAGTTATTCTGTGCAGAACACTGTGCTGAAAATCAATCAGTTGATTGTGTTCAAGCAATTAATTATTACAATATAAATAATCAAGTGACTAACTACATTTTGGAACCCAAGTTTGTCAATGGACCCATAAGATGGTCACCTACCTACCCTCTAGATGTACATAAATTTAAATTTATTTTTAAAACTTAAAAGAAAATTATTGAGACCTTTTAAATTTTTCATAGATTCAATTTAGGAATTTTTTTCTTCACTTATGTAATCATTTATTTCTTCATTCAACACTCAACATAAATTCATTAAAATCTACTATTATTCAGAAATAGTACTAGGCACTGAGAATTCAAGCTAAAGTCCATTCTCCTAAACAACTTACAAATAGAAATAGACAAAAACACATAAAATGTCTTTATGTAATCATTTATTTCTTCATTCAACACTCAACATAAATTCATTAAAATCTACTATTATTCAGAAATAGTACTAGGCACTGAGAATTCGAGCTAAAGTCCATTCTCCTAAACAACTTACAAATAGAAATAGACAAAAACACATAAAATGTCTATGACAGCTTACCTCTTGCAGTCTGGGGGATGGAGAGCAAAAAGAGCTTCTTGGAAGAATAGACTGTGTACATGGAGGCCTGAATAATGATGCATTTGGCAGACTAAACGAAACACCTATCAATTATATTGCTCTCTTTCAAGAAGTTTTTAAAAGTGAGCAATATCTAGGCCTATCACTTTTTTCTAGTGACTCTTTGGGCTTACTTTTCCTGCTCATGCCACATGATGCCATTACTTTGGACACAGATGGTTAGACTAGAAATGGATGACTGAAGCAAAATTGGTCATCTATCAACCGGGTAGCAGTCCATATAGTTTGCTGGATTTTACCTTGCCAAACAATCAGAAAATGTCTCTTGAGATAACTAATTGATCAACTCATTCATTTATACTTTCAATAAGTAATAGTTTATCACATGTGCTAATTGGTGACATATGGAGATTAACATGACAGATATGGCCTCTGACTTTCAGGATCTTGCAATCACATCTGGTTACTCTGAGAAACAAGCAAATGACAACATGGAAGTACATACTATGGTGAATCAAGTACAGAGTGTTTCTCCTATAATTCTGTTAGAATTCTATATTTATCCTTCTATATATTCTATTCTATAGAATACATAGGACTAGTACCTTAACACACGAATCTGGACTTAGGTGTCCATGGGGATTCTCAGGGGTATGTTTTAGTGGAAATAGTATCAAATCCAAGGTTAAGAAGGAAGTAATCAGATATTCTATTTCAGGAATATTTCTTAGAAATGAAGGGAGGGGCAAAACTGCAATAATCTGAAGAAAGAAAGTAATTCAGCTTTGTTTGGGCACAGCACATCAACAGGGTTGTGGAGGGAGAGATAAGACATGATTCTGAAATGGTAAGAAATGCCATTTAAAGAAGGGCCATGAGTAGCATTATGGAGTTTGGGCATTATCTAGAAGATCATGGGGAGCAGTTATGCATTTTAGGAAAGAGAGTGATAGATCAGATTTTTATTTTTAAAATAGTATTTGAGTTGCAGCTCAGGGTCTAAATTGGAGGGCACATCAGTGGAGAGTGCAGTAGGTTTCCAGTAATCTAGGGAAGAAGAAATGGTGGCCTGAACTAGGGTGGAAGCACACAAAGAAATCATTTCAATCATATTCGGGAGATAGAACCAATGGTGACTGATTAGATGTGGGTTAAGGATGAGAAAGACAAGCTAAAGATTAAGACTATGTTTAAGATATGCATAAGAATATGTGTAAGACTATGTTTCAAGATTGAGCAATTTGGTAGAAAGTAAGAATTACAGAACATTAAATATAAATGGGAATGGTGCTCAGTTTTAGACAACATATTTGGTGTGTTTGAAGATTGCCAAATGAAGCTCTTTGATAGAAAGTTGGATATGAAGCCACGAAGTTCTGGAAGAAGATGAGGTCCCAGAATTTCTCTTTGGGAGTCATCAGTATATAATTAATCAAAGCTATGGATCTGGATGAGATTGCACCAGAAAAACAGCAACAAAATAACGTGAGAATCAGGCATAGAAGAAAGACCTGAAGGACACCAAAACGTGAACAGGAAAAGAAAGGCCTAGTAAATACTAAGGATCAGTGAAAAGTAGGACAATAAAATGGGGGAGCATGTTGTTCTAGAAATCAAGAGATAGACTGAAGAAGAAACGAGTTTTCAAATGTGCCAATAACTGCTAAGGAGTCAAGTAGGAAATGGAGTAGTCCAGTGTATTTAGTCTGGAGAAGCCTTTCTTGGGAGCCCTGTCACATTCAGCAGAGTGGTGGACGGGTTTGGAAGCCAGGTGAGGAATACACAGGAGGTGAAGCAGTGAAGTATAGATCTATTTTCTGAGATGTTTTGTTTTGAGAGATTAAAATAAAGTAACAGAGGTATAATACTTAAGCATAGGACTCCAGCCCCTTTATGCAGCAGGTTTGATTAGTTTAATGCTTATGGGCAGTGGATGGTAGAGAGGGAGACACTGAAAATACACAGGAAGAAGGACTAATTTTAGTTTGGAGAAGAAACATGTCTTAAATGTAAACATAGGAAAGGAGACAAGACTGTAGTGGACTTATGTTTTCTCTGTGGAAGAAAATGGTCAGAATCATATTTTTTAGCACAGAAAAAAGTCTGGACAGTAAATAGGAGAGAGTACTGATGAGAGAGAGAGAGAGAGAGGCTGTTGAGGCTAGAAACAATGAATCAGTGGCATTAATATTAATACGTATGGTTGTGTGATTTTCAAGCAAGAGGAGATACTTGGATTGACTCCAGTTTTTGATGTTTGTGTCTGGCCCAGAACAACAGAAAGTAAATAGGCAAGGAAATTGGACTTTGGAAAGGGCCTTCTAAAGGGATGGGTCACACAACTCAAACTGGGTAAGGAAGGAGGGGAAGCAGGCAAGTTAGTGGTGAATTCGAGAAAAGGGGGAAGGATAAAGTCTTGAGTCTCAGGAGTTTGAAGAACCAATATAGAGAAAAAAACTGTGAGTGTTAGACTGTAGTGAGAGTGTGGTATTTGAATTAAACATTTTAGAGGTAAAGTAGTTCTGGATTTTAACCAGGTTTTGCCATGGCAATATGAGTGGTAGTTGATGTGGACTAGAGATTTAAGTTCATTAGAGATAAGGACACCGAGGATGCAAGAAGGAAAGGATGATGAGATTGGCTCTTTCCATGGATGTTGCAGTCATTCAGCATTGTTGCAGTTACCAGAGTGAAAACACAGACTATTTTACTGTTCTGTAAATCTTCACTGAGGAAGAGATGAAGCCATGTGGTATAGCTGGAAGGCAAGAGCTTCTAGGGATCAGTTGTTTTTATAAGAAGGTGTGAAAGTGTAATGGCTGGAAATAGCACTGGAAAAGAAAAGATATGCTGATCTCCCCTCATAATTCTAAAACTAGTAGGCAACAGGAACTTCTGTTCTGAGATTGTGGAAAAACTAGCTTCAATTAGGGTACAGTGATGAAACAAATATTTGGGGTTGTGGAAAAACTAGCTTCAATTAGGGTACAGTGATGAAACAAATATTTGGGGAAGACTGTGGGAGCAAAAGAATTTTTATATCATGTCATAAAATTTGAATAGGACCTAGAGGAACAATTGGAGAATAAAGGAAATAATTTGTTTGGAGAAGAGGAGAAAGGGAATGGTACGTGTATAACAATGACGGAGAAAAGGGAGCATCAGAAGTGTTGATCTCTTGGGCCGGCCCGGTGGTGCACTGCTACAGTGCGCCACTTGGGAGTGCAGAGGTGCTCCCGCCGAGGGTTCGGATCCCACATACAGACCGGCCACTCACTGGCTGAGCGAGGTGCGGCCGCAACACCGAGGGTTGAGATCCCATTGCCAGTCACGAAAAAAGACAAAAAGGAAAAAAAAAAAAAAAGTGTTGATCTCTTGGGCCGGCCCGGTGGTGCACTGCTACAGTGCGCCACTTGGGAGTGCAGAGGTGCTCCCGCCGAGGGTTCGGATCCCCCATACAGACCAGCCACTCACTGGCTGAGCGAGGTGCGGGCGCAACACCGAGGGTTGAGATCCCATTGCCAGTCACGAAAAAAGACAAAAAGGAAAAAAAAAAAAAAGTGTTGATCTCTTGATGCTGACCGACAGTAAGAGTATATGTGGGCAGCACGGTGCATTATGCTAATCAGAAAGTTGCCAAGAGAATAAGTATAGCTGTTACCAAGGGGGAACAAGGGGACAGTCAGTCTTTTTAGGAGTTACCTGTAGCTTTGATAGACACGGCTTTTGGGATTGCTCCTCTCAGGTGGGTGAGGTAATGCAGCTCTCTGAAAAGAGTGACATGTAATTAAAATTCCTCATTAGAAGGGATATAGAGCCTGGTCTGTGTGTGCTGAGCCCAGGAGTCAGACCTTATGTTTAGAGGCTTGTGTCTGAGAGGGATAATGGTGTGCTGCCTGGGGACAGACAGAGGGTGTCCATGGGTGTTATCTTCTGGCGAGAGATTTTGATGAACTCTGAGGCTGTGAGCTGCTTAACTGTTTTCACATGATCCCAATCTTATCTCTTCTGATGCCCATAAAATGTAGAGTCTGGGTAAAAACAGCTTTTCTTTTTTCTGTCTGAACATTCATAACTTTACTCTTGATGTGTCCAGAGTAATTTGAGCCTTCAAGAGTGGGTCAGTTTATTAAATCTCCATGTGATGCTCAGTCAGGCATCAGAGCCAGTGGATCAAATTTGAAGTTAAATATTCTAACTAAGCCTGTTTAGAGACACGCAAAGGAGCTAGAACAGTGAGGGTTGGTGGAAGAAGCATCTCCAAATTTTCTGTGGGATCCTTAGGGAGCTCTTTATCGTGTCTACTCTCACTCTGGTTTCTGGCTTTCTTGTCTTATCAGCTTCACTGAGATTCCAGGCTTTCTCTGGACCATGCAATAGCGAAAGACACCAAGATAGCTTATGACTC
Organism: Galeopterus variegatus; assembly: GCF_000696425.1. Lineage (NCBI taxonomy): Eukaryota > Metazoa > Chordata > Mammalia > Dermoptera > Cynocephalidae > Galeopterus > Galeopterus variegatus. Next base: position 107,944 of record NW_007730127.1, on the reverse strand, counting down.
TGCTGTTAGAAAATAATTGTTAATCAAGCAGCACCTCTCCAAAATACTAACTCTTCTGCTATGGTGTCCATTGTATAGTCTTACAGGCCTCACTTCTCATCCTTTTAAATGCATTTTATTTAACAAAATCAACCTGAAACTACCTCTGATTATGAATTTTGATTCTTTCCATGTGTCTATAATGTTAAAATTCTGACACTTTTGCTATTATTTCTCATGATTTTCTGCTACCTAGAAATAGGTTATATTTGTTAGGTGACCTGAAATATTTTTGAGTTAATCGTTTTAGAAGGCAGATGGAAAAAGTTAATTATTCTTCAGTCTGATTTGTCTTTGGCCGAGAATTCACAGTCATATTCTTTTTTTTTTTTTTTTTTCCTTTTTTCGTGTCCGGCAACGGATCGCAACCCTCAGTGTCGCGCCCGTACCGGACCGGGACCGGCAACGGAATCGCAACCCTCGGTGTTGCACCCGTACCTCACTCAGCCAGTGAGCGGGAACCGGTCTGTATGTGGGATCCGAACCCGCGGCAGGAGTGCCCCCGCGTTCCCAAGCGGCGCACTGTAGCAGTGCGCCACCGGGCCGCCCCCCACAGTCATATTCTAACCAGAGAACCAATGGACTAATGTGGGGACTCATCCTTTGTCTCTTGTCTTTGCTATGCTCTTTTGTGTCCTTTTATAGACATCCAACTTTCAATACTCATGTATAATGATGTAAAATTAAGCAAGCATGTATTTCCTCAAACTCCAATAAGAACTATAATTTTGGGCCATCTTATTTTCTTGGTTATAAGAGGATTAGGAAGTTTAAAGTGTGAAAATATAAGTTTATAATTTTACTGATATCGATCATTTCCTTATAATTCAGTACAAAGATTTTCATAAAGCCCATTAGTTTTCAGATGAACTTCATGTATTTTCCTCCCTTTTCATCTTTTATTGGTAATGCCATACTTTTGGTGCCTGTCTCTGAGTTTTATATCCACAGCAAGGCTAGAATTAGAACATGGTAGAGGAGACTTCCATACTCAGCTATAATATTTATGCTCAAAGTGATGTAAATCCTACATACAAAATCTCTCATATATAAATATACACATTGAAATTATACCTATATGTAGAATAGTTACTACTTAAACTCTTTTTTAAAATAATTTTTTTCTTGAAAAACATTTCAAACACTCAAAAATCATATGTAATCCTAGTCAATGAATATATAAATAGTAAAAAGAAATAATTTCTGCCTCCCCCCAGTCAGTTCCCCTGACAACCACCCATACCACCAGAGTAAACACAGTTAAAAGTTGTGAGTCAATCATAGACTAAAACTTTCATTGGAATCAATTACCTTCTGTGCATGGAAATAATAATTGAGGTCCCGAGAGCCTTGGAAGTAGCAGTTGCTGAGATCACACTGTCATATTTATGATCTCTAGATGAGTGGTTAAACCTAATTTAGAATAAGATATTTTGGAACTTCCTGCACTCAATACATTTAAAAGTACATAATATATAGATAAATAAGCAGATGGAATCTAGAGTTGAGAGAGTCACACCAATTAGCCTTCAACCTGTGGCGTTTATTTTCATCTTTACTTTCTTTTTCTCAGTTGACCTTTTTTTTTTTTAACTCCAAATTCCCATCTGTTCTACTCTACAGCTCCTTCTGGGTGATATGCTCATTAATTGGCTATTCTGGATGTCAAATCCTTCTTCTTCTCACTGTGCGAGGTATCATCTTTCCTAATTGGTCATCTCCCTGGGTGCCCTGGAAAAATGCCTGCCACTGTCTCAGGCCATGCTCTTTTTCTAAAAGGTCCCACCCAAGGTCTTCTGTAAGTGATTTCTTCCACATAACTCACTTCACACTTCTGACTCCCTACTTTTGGATCTAAGCATTGGCATCTGTCCCCAGATGATCTGTCTATTGGACAGAATCAAAAAGGTTGTCTTCCAAGGGACTGTCTGAAGTGGAGTGATGCATATAACTCACTTCACACTTCTGACTCCCTACTTTTGGATCTAAGCATTGGCATCTGTCCCCAGATGATATGTCTATTGGACAGAATCAAAAAGGTTGTCTTCCAAGGGACTGTCTGAAGTGGAGTGATGCAGACTTACTGGATAATCAGATCCTCTTTTGCGTAAAGCTGAACCAAAGGAATTGGGTGATAGCGCTATAAATGAGAAAGCAAAAAAGAGAAAATGCACATTCCAAAATATCTCAGATGTATAAAGACAGAGTTTCAGAGTGAAGTTCATTAGACTGTTGCTACTGATGGATAATAAAGTAACTTAGTTGTCAGACTCTGAGTTCCAGGTTAGACCACACCTCAGCTCTGTGTGGTTGGTTGTCCTTCAATTTTGAATTGATTGTTCATTTTTTCCAGGCGTCTTGTGAGAAGGGACTAAGATATCTTTGTCTGTAACCTTAGACCTGCATTATTTAATGAAATCTAGGTAAATCTCTCCATTGAAACCAAAAAAGATTACCGTACTACTAAGTCACTTGGTAATTGATCCTTTTAATGAGGTCACTGGGTCTCATGTAAGCAGTAGAAAATGCATACAAATTAACCCTTTCATTTGACACTCTGTGGCCTCTATCTGTGCTATCTGTATCTACTTGAAGATCTAATCAAGAAGAACAGGCCCCAGGACAGCAATAGATTATATTATATATAAAGTTATGTTATATTATATTTTATCAACAGATACCTCCCATGTGATTTAAAATTCATAATCTGCATTTTAAAATCCTCTGTGTTCCAGAGAATGTTCCAAGGTGTGTAAGAGAAAGGTTGACAAATGCTTTTTTTCTACAGCCTTCAGATTTGTGCTTCTGTATTGTTACCTGTGAATTTTGGTTTTATCTTAAAAGTTAAGCTTGGAGATAGAGAGGTTGATGAAGTGTTACAAAGATCTCAGCTTAATAGAAAATGTGAAGTAAAATTTGTCTGTCAGATGAATAATTTAAAATATTTTAGTACAGGGGGATTTCAAATCAGAGTAATCTATCTAGACAAGTGTAATTATAGAAACCAAATATTACTTTTCTAGTGTTATATTTGAAGTTTGATAACCAAAAATGAATATTATTTATTCAGATACAAATGACTGTATCATTAAGTGGTATACACCACCAAGGGACATCATTTTACAACCACACATCACATCACCTAGTGGATATTTCTTTTCTCTTCTCTTTTTCTTTTGCAGAGTTTTCAGAACATTTTAATGAGTTTTTTTTTTTTCTTTCTAAGTATTCTAAGCATCAAGCTCAAGGAAAAACTGATGGGTGATTTTTAAAAAATGTAGTTAATTTTTTTTATTGTAATAAAGAACACATAACACTAGACCTACCCTCAACCAGTTTTTAAGTCTTGAGTATAGTATTGTTAACAAAAGGCACATTGGTTTACAGAAGAGCTCGTGAACCTTCAAACTGTTTTCAATAGTTGCTGCACCATTTTTTTCCCACCAGCAGTGTACAATGGTCTGCTTTTTCCATATCCTTGCCAATTCTTATCTGTTGTCTTTTTCATAATAACCATCCTAACAGGTATGAGGAGATATCTCATTGCAGTTCTGATTTGCATTTTCCTGATGAGTAGTGATGTTGAGCATCTTTTCAGATACCTGTTGGCCATTTGTATGTTTTCTTTGGAGAAATGTCTGTTCAAGTCCTTTGCCCCTTTTTAAATCCGGTTATCTGTAATTTTTATTATTGAATTTAGGAGTTTATTACATATTTTTGATGTTAAACCCTTATCTGATATGTGGCTTGCAAATATTTTTCCCAATTCCATCGGTTGCCTCTTCACTCTAATTGTTCCTTTTGCTCTGCAGAAACTTTTTAGTTTAATGAAGTCCCACTTGTTTATTTTTCTTTTTATTGCCTATTCTTTTAGTGTTATATCCAAGAAATCATCAACAAGCTTAATGTCCTGAAACTTTTCCTCTATGTTTTCTTCTGGTAATTTTACAGCCTCAGGTCTTAGGTTTAAGTCTTTAATCCACTTTGAGTTGATTTTTCTGTATGGTGTAAGATAAGGATCCAATTTCATTCTTTTGCATGTGGATATCCAGTTTTCAGAGCACTGCTTGTTAAAGAGACTGCCCTTTCCTCATTGTGTATTCTTGGCACCCTTGACACAGGTCAGTGTCCCATGTACATATGGGTTTATTTCTGGGCTCTGTATTCTGTTCCATTGGTCTACATATCTGCCTTTATTCCAGTTCCAAACTGTTTTGATTACTGTAGCTTTATAATATGCTTTGAAGTTAGGAGGTGTAAAACTGCCAGCTTTTTTCTTTCTCAAGATTATTTTGACTGTTTGAAGTTCTTCATGGTTCCATATGAAATTTGGAATTGATTTTTCTATTTCTGCAAAAATGCCATTGAGACTTTAATAAGACTTGCATTGAATCTATATATTGCTTTGGGTATAGATGTTTTAACAATGTTAAATCTTTCAATCCATGAACATGGACTATTCTCTATTTATTTGTGTCTTTCTAAATTTCTTTCAGCAATATTTTATAGTTTTCAATGTACAAGTCTTTGGCTTCCTTGGTTAAGTTTCATTTTATTCTTTTTGATACTATTGTAAATGGGATTGTTTTTTTAGCCAGTCTCTTGGGCAGCCCCCAAAAGTGGGAACTTTGCATGTGTACTCCACTTTTCTCTTTCTCGCCTGAGGGAGAGGCCACTGAGCTGTATCAGCCTGTGTCTGCTGTGTACTATGTGTTCTCTGGAGCAGCAGCAAGCCACCCAGATCTCTTCTTTTCTCAATGGACCCCAGACATCTCGAGTATGCGGGGTCCCCTATGCACCATAAATCAGGCAAGATAGAAACCAGATCTTTGGACAGTCTCCACTTCCTCCCTCCTGCCGCCCGCCCCCCCCAACAAAAGACAAAATGCTGGACATACTCTCTGACTCTTTCCTTCCCCAGGGAGAAGCTGGAAATTAAGACATTTCTGCCACTCATTTCATGCTGAACCAGGGGAGGGACTATGACGGGTGTGTGCATGCTAGTCCAAATCTTTGCAGTTGTTCTCAGTGGACCCCAACCTGGTGCCTAGCCTGTCAGTGCTTTCATGTCAGATTTCCTGGTGGCTTTTGCTGTCTGATTCAAGCTAAACAGAAACTAGTCCCTCGGGCAGCCCTGCCAAAAGTCTGCAGGTTGAATTTATATTTCAGCCTTTTCTTTCTTCCTCTAGAAAGAGGTTGGGAGCAGGGAATTTTCTCCTTATCACAATACAATCAACCAGGAGTCAGGGTGAAGGAGACAAATTCTCTTCCTGGCTTTGATGCTGCTGGTTTCACGCTCACCTACAGGTACAGGAGCTTCTTAACTGTTTTCTGGATTTCTCACAAAGGGAGTTGGTCCATGTATTGATGTTGAATTGATGTCAACATGGGGGAAAGAGGGTCTGGGGCTTCCTAGTTCACCATCTTTCTGATATCCCCCTAGTGGATATTTCTATGTGTTTATTCCATAGACATCTCAAACTCAACGCCCAAACTGAAAAGTTTCACATTATCTACCTGAAACCTGTTTCTCTTCTTTTAGGTGCCGTTTCACTCCCAAATCTAGTCACCAAATCCTGTGTATCCTACCTTTCAACTGTTTCTGAAAATCCTTTCCATGTTTCTAGCTCAATTGTTACCATAAAACTACAAGCCACCTCCTGCCTTGATTTCCTCCGGTCTTCCTTCCAAGTTTTCTGCCTGCACCAACCCCTCTAATTCTGTAGCCAGAGTGTTTTTTTTTTTTTCCTCAAAATAAATACCTAATTAACATCTTTCTGATGAAAATCTTTTCTTTTGATCTCAAAATAAAATTCTAAACTTCTAAATTATTTATTTTAGCATAATCGTGGGCATAATCAAGATTATAGTAGCCATGTTTCCAGTCCTACAGAAACGGCAAGTGTAAAGGAATCAAGCAAGTGTTTGGAGAAATCGCGTGAAATATGAAGAGACTGAGTCCTGTTAGGGTTTGAATTCCTGATCTCTGTTGTTCTTGTGGCTTGGTAATATCTCACTGTGGTTTGGTTTCCTGAGTTAATACATGGCAAGTGTAAAGGAATCAAGCAAGTGTTTGGAGAAATCGCGTGAAATATGAAGAGACTGAGTCCTGTTAGGGTTTGAATTCCTGGTCTCTGTTGTTCTTGTGGCTTGGTAATATCTCACTGTGGTTTGGTTTCCTGAGTTAATACATCCTCCTTTTCCTTCAGGTAATTCAAATAGGAACTTTGTTCCTCCTAACAGATTTGATAAATATAGATGACAAAATTAAAGGGATTATTAACCTAAAGCAGGGTTCACAACATTAATATTATGAAAGAAGTTTCAAAATAAATGTCTAGCCCACCCACAGAGATTTAGTACTATTTTAGTACTACTCCGAATAGGAGGGAATGAGCTAGAGAAAGAAGATTTAAAAAAAAAAAAGCCTGAAGAAACTTTGTTGCAGATTCTATATTAAGGGTGATTAAAATAAATAGGATACAGATGAAATGATTGTCTATAAACAGAGCCAGCAGAGTGATTTAAAATTGTGGGACCATCACAAAGATTCTTCCAAACCTGAGCCATAGCAAGTGAATCTTGTTAAAATGTCAGAATCATGGTGAGGATTTGATTGCATCAATATGGTTTTAAACCAAGAGGATAGAAATATGGGCTGCCTTTCATCTTTCCAGAACCCTGGGTGGTTACTGAGTGTATTCTACACATAAAGAATGACAAACTATAAGTCAGAATGTCTCTTTGTTTTTAGCTAATTTGGTTCTTAGCTATTTAAGTCTTTCTGATAAGCAGAGTCTCTCCATTATCTGGATCCACATCTAACCTTTGTTACGTTCGACCCATCAATGGTATATTTAACCCATCTGTGCTAGAAGAGCGAGACATTGGGTTGTGGCTTTATAAACACTATATAAATTATTTGTAAATCTTGGAAACTGCTCTGCCTCTGGTCCATAATCTATATTTCAGCTTGAAGGATCTTTTAAAAATACAAATCTGACTTAACACTGCCTTGCTCAAATGTAGTCAGTGAGTGCCATTAGTCTTCACGATAAATCACAAACCATTAGCAGAAATCACAGAGTTTCTGGTTTCCTCTTAGATATGATTTCTTTTAGGAGCCTTTCCTTGGCTCTCAATACTAGACTGGATATCTTCTCCCTTCATTGTGAGCCTGTATCTCCAAATCACACTTCCTACATTCAATTATAGTTGCCTAATAGTTCTCGGTAATCCCAGTAGAATAGAAATCTTTGAAATTAGAGACTTGGTTTTTTATTACTGAATTCACTGTTTACCTAGAACAGTGCCCAAAACATTTGATATAAAAAAAGAAATCATTTAATAAATAAAAATTTAAAAATCACATTTTTTAACTTGAATATAAAAAGCTTGGTTAGGCTATCAAATGATATATGTCAGTTTTCTTTTGCTTTTCAAGCCTGAAAATGTCTAGTTAATGTAACTATCCTACATTTTATAAAGAATTGATAGTCATCTGGTAAAAACTATCAGAAAACCAGTCAGGGAAATTAAAATTCTCTGTGTATCTTGTCTTGAAATTGTAATCTCTTCTGAAGTGATGTAACTATTATATTGCCTGTGAATTAAGGAAAAGAAATCATTCTGTAATCTTAAGGTTATAGCCTAATGCATAAAGTTTAATTTTTTACTTCCTTAGATGAGGGTGAAATGAGGTGATTACATTTCATCTGAAACTAAAATTAGCTCAGTTCAACATGTTCTCTTTAAAAGGGTAAAATAAAAATGATGTAATGTTTTGTGTGTCACATTTAATTCTGCTAGTCATCTTTGTAATGACATGTCTTGTGATTTTGTGTTTGAACTTTTAAAGAAGGAAATGAAGCATTGAATAGGCTATATCTGGTTAATTTTTTAATCAAATGAGTAAAAATAGAGTTTAAACTTAATAAAATATATTCTTTATATGCAACTACGAAATGAGGTAATGAAACTTAAAATATGTGTGATTATTTTTGGTGCTTTGAAATGATGTGTGAAATAACCCAATTTTCTGCTGTGATGTTGCACCTGAAATAATATATGCAAACAAATGTGAATAATAAGATGGCTCAATTGCTTACACCCAGTGTGGGAAATTGATATCTCTTTACAACACTGATAGGTGCAACTAAATGAAATGATGATTTGCCACTAACAGAATTTTTAAAAAGTAAAAATATAGGAGCCAAGTTAAAAAGGAAATTAATGTTTTTGCTTTTGTTCTTTTTGGTCTTTTCCTTTTTTGACTAAATCAAAAATAATAAGTCTTTTAATACTATTGTCCAATGTGATATTAGAAGTACCAAACACTGCATTTATAACTTATTTATTTAGCAATTTTAGATTCTCAAAAATTGATTTATTTATTAATAAAAATGATTTAGCACTATAATCAGACACCCAATATGAAATACAAAGAGTGGAATTTCAGAGAAATCCTGTCCTGAGGCAGGTAATATTTTCTAAATTTCTATGGGGGTGAGGAGTTGATTAAAGGATTTTACTGGATAACGTCCATCAGAAATTTAGAAAACACATTTCATTTTACTTTTGGTAGGTGGGTAGAAAGAGGAAGAGGGACTAGAATGATAAAGATGCAGGATTCAAGATGGTGAATGAGTACAGCTACTTGGGCACCAAAGGGTCCATTTTATTCCAAATTGGCTCTTGATTAATATTTTTGATTGAGGTAATTGTACATTCACATGCAGTTGTAAGAAATGATACCGATAGTGTTCCTTGGTATACTATATCCAGTTCCTTCTCCATGGTAACATTTTGGCAATCTATTGTACAATGTCACAACCAGGAAATTGACATATATACCGGGCCTTGAATTTTTATGAAAGCCTGGAATGTAATTTTTTTATCTGTTAATCTGTTTTCCCTTCCATATAGTTTCCTGCAGTGGGACCAAGATTACAATGAAATGTAAATGGTATTTATAAAAGTCAATGTAATTGATAACTTGTAATTTATTTGGAGAATATTACTTATATTACCAACTGCATACCAACCACAAAAATGCAAAACGTTTCTAGAATATTTTCTGTCTCCCTCCCTCTCCCTCTCTTTCTTTATGTTTTTATATATATGGTTAGTTTCTCATGTCACATGATATTTAAATATCCTGGTGGAGTGTGGCATCAGGGCGTGCCACATGCTCAGGATGGTATGCGACATACACAGTGCAGTGTCCAAGACACAGAGAGAAATGTTTGAGATCATAACCCTCTATACCTGTCTTCAGACATCAGTCGCATGTCACATGATATTTAAATATCCTGGTGGAGTGTGGCATCAGGGCGTGCCACATGCTCAGGATGGTATGCGACATACACAGTGCAGTGTCCGAGACACAGAGAGAAATGTTTGAGATCATAACCCTCTATACCTGTCTTCAGACATCAGTCGC